>NW_005356870.1:1278923-1300371 GCF_000412655.1 Myotis brandtii | reverse complement strand
CTTTAGAGAAAAGGAGTTACACTGTTTATTACACCAGTGGATTCAGCGGAATAACTTCCCAAGTCTGAGCAAAGTAACATGCAGGGAGCTTCTCTTTTATATCTTTGTGGTGTCTTTGTCCCTCAAATATGGATTATGCTTCTGGTCTTTTTCATGGGCTTTGCAAAAAGGCCCCAGGTGTTGGGGGTCTCCAGGTCATATCTAATGGTTTGGCCTGGTGCTAGCACTAATAACCTTCCCACCTCTGGAGCTGTGCACTGATCACAGTTTATGGCCTCTGTGAAACCAAATGTAGGTAACAGGTTCTGTAAGACCAGTTTCTGGGAAAGAGGCAATGACTTAATTATAGGTTATCAAGAATGTACACTGGGCTTGCTGGCACAGATTCAGATTGCTAGCCCCCCAAATATCAGGGTTACATTGGAATTAGCCTTTTTAGCCTTCTCAGCATAGCATCTTCCCTGCAAAATATTTCAAAGGGCAAATAATTAGCTTTTAGGAGCATTTGAGGAACATTGGAAACAATGGATAATCTCTATAATTTTATAGTCTATCTCCTATTTTTTTGAGAGATTATTCAAGATCTTCTGGTAAGAAAATGCCTGAGTTGGTACCATTTTACTATTTAGAGTGTAAACATATATGAACAGTGAACCTCAGATGGTTGTCATGCTGGATTTTGCCCATAATGGAGATGCTGTGAGGGATGATGGCTTCTGAAGAAAGGAGTATGGAAGAGGGGATCTTCCAAACCCACGTCTACCAGCCAGAAAGGCACTCATTGGCTAGAAAGAGACATGTATGACTGAAGAACATATCTTCTTATTTGAGGAGGAGGAGTGTGTGTGTGTGTGTGTGTGTGTGTGTGTGTGTTGGGGAAAAGAGCAGTGAGAAGGGAATATAGAGATATAGATAGAAATTTTTATAGATTTGATATAAAATATATGCCCTTTACTCCACTTCCTGATTATTTAAAAGGAATTAAACATTTTTAAAAAATGCTTTATTAGATTATCAATGCCTTTAGTAAAAATGTATAGGCATACTATAAAAATTAAAAAAATAGGATGACAGTGTTTTCTGGGTTCTTTTTCCTCTTTGCATATTATTTTATTTCCTCTTGGTCTATTTCTCATGCATTTTTTTGCAGTGCTTTAACCACCCTGTATACACTAATTTGCATCTTCCTTTCTCACTAATGATATGAGTATTTTTCATGTTGTTAAATCTTTTTCATTACCACTCATTTTAATTTCTCTGTAGCACTGTAAAACTGAATATAAACATTTTATGCAATCATCATTCTACTATTGGAGAGTTTAGTGGTTTTCAGTCTTTTAATTATAAATACTGCTTGATGGTCATCATAGTACATCATGTCTTTCCACATTTTGTTTTTTTTCCTTTTGAGGAGATTTACAGGATGGAATTACTGGTTAAGAGTATGCCTATTTACATGCTTAAGTATATTGTGTGGGGACCTATTTCTTGAGAAGACATAGGTGTTTAGGTTCTACCAATGCACACTTCCACAGTCCCACTTTTCAGTCCCCAGGTCCTATCACTGATACTCCTCCCAGTGACACAGAACATCACTTCTGATGCTGAAGTTGACGTCATCTCTGTCCTCCCTACAGCCATTGTAATGCCAACAGAGCTCTGAACCATCTCACTTCCTAAATAGAAGTAAAGCCTACGTTACAGCTAAAACCAAATATGCTCTGAACTTTATCCCCCTTGTTTCCAGATGTAGAGGGTAAATTTTACCTTCTGGATGAGACTACAGTAGCTTAGTGGTTCCACATAGTCTTGGTGTTGGGGAGGGAGTGGGGAGTTGCAAACAGCTCACCTTTTCTAGAGCAGCTCAGGGGACAGCCTGAATTGAACACAAGGGATGCAAGAGAAATGGCTTAAATATTAAGCAGCTACCTCCTGTCATTCTGGTCTGCATGGGTGAAGAAAATTCATAAATAAAAATTAAATAAAACAAAAGAGCTAAAAATAAAATCATACAAAGTGAATGAAGCTGAAACTTTGAATACAAATACAATTATATGTCTTTGGATGAAATCCATAACCAGTTTTCGGCAATACCCACCTGACTCACTCATTGAATTGCAAAATCAGAGAATATAAATCAGAGTTGACAACGAGGTCTTATTTCCCTCTTTAGAGGTTTTAACTGAATAATAAATCATACAGATCCAGCCTCATGCACCTCTTAGGATTCAGTTCCATTCTCTTTGTTGGTGCCTATGAACAATAATTCCAGCTATGTGATACATGCAGAGAGCAAACCTGCCTTCCTCTTGCTGTAGCCTCCCAGATCTAATTGAGCAGAACAGTAAGGATAGAGATTTGCTTACTCTAGCCAGCAAGTAAAAAATTGGCTAGTCATCTGAAAAATGTCCAGGCTTCAGTCCTCTCTGCCTGTTGCTATCAAATTATATTTTAATATACAATTTTCTTAAATATTCCATGTAATACATGGGTATCTGCCTCTGAAAAATTCAAACACTGTGATAAACACAGAACAATAGATTATAGTTTCAGCTCATCCCTCCAGTCATCCTAACTGTCCCAAAATTAATTTTGTTAGTGTAATTAGCCAGATAAGCACCCAATGTCTCTCTCTCCATACTTTTCCTATACATTTACATATATTTATTGTTATATATTACATACAAATATATATATAATGTTCAAAATTAAATATTTTTCTGTACACATTATACACATTGTTTTGTGACTTCTTTTAATAATATGTTTTGGAATATTTCTCTGTCATATATGTAGAGAGAGCTACCTCATTCTATTGAAATGCTACATTGCATTCCATTTGCAGCTGTACAATAATTTATGCAATGTTTTATTATTGAAGAACAGTTGAGTGTTTCCAGATTTTAACTTTAAGAATCAATGCTGAAGTAAAATGTGTGTGTGTGTGTGTTTGTGTGTGTGTGTGTATTTATTTGTAAATGTATCAGGATAGACTTCAAGAAGTAAGCTGTGTCAATTAGGCTTTCCACATTTAAAATTTTTTAAAAATATGTTTTATTGCTTTTTTACAGAGAGGAAGGGAGAGGGATAGAGAGTTAGAAACATTGATGAGAGAGAAAGATCCATCAGTGGGGATGCGCCCGCAACCAAGATACATGCCCTTGACCAGAATTGAACCTGGGACCCTTCAGTCTGCAGGCTGACACTCTATCCACTGAGCCAAACCGGTTCGGCCACATTTAAAATTTTGGTAAACCTTGATAAATTGCTCTTCCACAGTACAGGAGATTACTATTTTTCCCACATACTTGTCAATACTGGATATGATAAATATATTTGATAAATTATAGTTGAAAAATGTTGCCTCTTGTCGTTTATGTTATATCACTAATTATGATTGAGATTGAATATCTTTTTGAGTGTCTTTTGCCTGAA
The DNA here is from genome assembly GCF_000412655.1 of Myotis brandtii. Classification (NCBI taxonomy): domain Eukaryota; kingdom Metazoa; phylum Chordata; class Mammalia; order Chiroptera; family Vespertilionidae; genus Myotis; species Myotis brandtii. Next base: position 1,296,936 of record NW_005356870.1, on the reverse strand, counting down.
ATGCATTTCTTTTACTGTGAATTTTCTATTCATCACCTTCTCTAGTTTTTTTTCTCTTGCTCATTTCTTTTTTACATATAAATAAAGCCTTAGTCTACTACAGAAGAACATTGAACCCTCTATTACGCAAACTTCATCTCGGGGTTAAAAACCGCTGTAAAGCCAAATAGGAAGCTTCACAAAGAAATATGAAGCAATGAACATTGCAGGCTATGACTTGTTTTGTAAAATACACCACTACTTCCTCTTCTCTAAATCTGAAGAGGAGACTCATCATTTTGTTTTGATTTTGAACTCTTAAGGAAATTTTTCTTGATAGTTACAAGGAGCACATGTAAGACCCAGATACCCATCATCAGGGCATGGGGCAGGGCACACAAATGATGTGGCCTTTTTAAGGTAAAATGGCAATGCTTGCTTCAAGAAAGATGTAGCAGGAAACCACTCTATCTTTCGATATGACTTGTCACGAAACAAGCACAAGTTTTGCTCATTTTAGAAAAGCAGGAGATAATGTAAAGTCAAACACGAACCTGACTAGTCTCACATAGAACCTGAGCATTCTTTCTCATAATTTAGCTCTTCTAACTGCCCTGGAAACACGATCACATCCTCCTTTTCCCAGCTGCCCATTGCTATAGGTTGGTTATATGACCGTTTCTATGTCATTCAAAGCCAGACCTCTTGGAGGAAGGGAGAAGTCTGGGACACTGGTATTTTGTTGTTGTTTCAGTTCCATATTTTTATTTAAAAAGCTTAGATATGTTGCCCTGGCTGGGTGGCTCAGTTGGTTGCAGCATTGTCCCATATATGAAAAAAGGTTGTAGGTTTCATTCATACTTACTTGATTGTGGGTTCAATCCCTGGTCTGGGCATGCGGGAGGCAACTGATTGATGTTTCTCTCTCACATCTATTTTCTCTCTCTCTGAAATCAATAAAAACATATCCTCAGGTGATGATTAAAAAAACAACATAGATAGATCAAAAGAGGGCTACAAAAATTGTGGTATATTTAAATTTGTGTGACAAGTTCCTCTCAATCCTGTCCCTGTATATCTGTGAATATATATACATACACACACATACACACACACACACACACACACACACACACACATACACACACAATTCTTTTTCTCTTTGGCCCAAAAGACTTACCTAAGACTTTTGTTGAGTATGATATACTGGGAAGAAGCTGGTAGGAGTGAGGGTTAAGGAGAGGAACATAATTTATATTGTTCTCTTACAGTGCTAGTTTATAGAGATAGCTATCTTCATAGTTTAGAAAAATAGATAGCACTGTGTATGATCTAAGAAAGATGATGAAATATAAATTTTAAGGATTAAATGAGTATTTATGTAAAATTGCTATATCCATATGTTCCCTACACACTTCTCTGTTTTAGTTTGTATTTTTATCCAGTATCTAAATGCAGGTTTCTAACTAAGGTCAATGGATAACATTGGATAACTTTTATGCCAGACAAATGATAAGAGGTTACATTTTAAAGTTTGGTTCTTGGTATAATTACCCATCATCACACTTCTTTGGCTTAAAGGACAGGTATCTAATCCTTATGACAATATAAATGGTAAAACATAATTTCTTAAATATGAGCTATTCTTACAAAATAATGTCCAGTTCCAGAATAAACCTTATTGATTAAATCTCTGTCAACACACAAAAATTTGAAATAAATTCAATTGCTTTCCTTATATATACTTTTAACTCACTTATTTTTCCATGCGAGTGAAATATATCAATTCACAATTCAAATAGCTCTATCACTCTAATTTCTTTTTCTTTATGCTGCTTGAGGTCACTTTGCTGCCACAAAGAGAATGTTTCTCCTTTAAGACAGATGAGCTAAGATGGACATATTCTAAGGTGGCCCTAATTATTCCCACCTCTAGGCAGCCATGCCTTTGTGTAATCCAGTCTCCTTGCAGGCAGGCCTTATGACCTGTGTCTACCAGTAGAATATAGCAAAGGTGATGGGATGTCATTTATGTGATTATATTGCATGAGTTTAACTTCTATCTTGTTAGCAGACTCTCTCTATTGACTCTCCCTTGCTGGCTTTGATGACATAGAATGCCATATGCTCATTTATGTGATTATATTGCATGAGTTTAACTTCTATATTGTTAGCAGACTCTCTCTATTGACTCTTTCCCTTGCTGGCTTTGATGACATAGAATGCCATATGGAGGGCCTCACACTGAAAGGAATTGAGGGTGGCCTCTGGCTCACAGCTGCCAAGCAGCTGAGGCCCTCAGTCCAACCACCTGCCAGGAACTGAATCCTTCCAAAACCATGTGACCTGGGAGACAGACTCTTCCCACTTGAACCCCAGATGAAATCCCAGCCATGACAGACACCTTGATTGCAGCCTTGTGAGAGAGCCTGAAGCTGACTACCCAGTTAAACTGGGTCTGGATTCTTAACCCACAGAAATTTTGAGATGATAAACATGTGTTGTTTTTAGTTGTTAAATTTGTGGTAATTTATTATGCAGCAATAGAAATTATAGGAAGTTTGACAAAAAAGCTAATACCATTGTCTCTCTGAGTCTTATGGGAACACAAAACCTTGCAATACAGATTTAAGAGTGTTCTTTTGAATTACTTTGCAATGGGAGTCTGGTGGGAGCTTTAGAAAAATAGGACCATGAAAATTCTGAGGAGAAAAAACACACACAACAAATTAAACCAATCACAAGACTCTCTGGATTCAGGACATTGATTCTTTACCTTTTCCCCTTCACCTGAAGAGTACAATCAGTCTCAATTCAACCCTGTCCTAAGGGTTCTCAGTGGTACTCTTTTCTGACATCAGTGACTGCTTTACATTTTCTGAGGTCCTCAAACTCTGACTCCTCATTCTTACTTGATTTTCTTTGCAGTCAGTCTTGACTCTTACATGACTTAAATGCAAAGTGTTGCATTTCTTCAACTTTCTTCTCAGCATCAACATCTTTTATTACCTTCACAACATATTTCTTGTTTTCCTCCTACTTTCTCTCTTCAAAGTTAGATACCTTTTCCCAGGCATTGAATTCCATTCCCTCTAGCTTGCTCTCCTGCTGGCCTCAATGCACCAATAATCCACCATTTAAACTGAGCAGTCCTTTTTTTCAAAGATTATCCCTTCCCACCAATAATTATCACTTCCTTTTAGTCTTCAAAACGAAACAATTCTGCACTCAAACAGCAAAACAAATGAAAGCCAAACGACATCAGGACAAGACACTCTTTGTTAATTTTCTACCTATTTGAAGTACCTAGAAGAAAATCTAGGGTCAGGCCATCAGAACTATTCACCAGGGAATCAATATTGGAGGGCACAAAAATGTAGGAATAAAATTTTAAAAGAAAATGCAAATGTATTTTCTCTATCAAAATCCCCCCACTACTTCTCTAGGGATGTCTAACTATCAGACCCTAGGCTCAGCCCCTTGTCAGTGGACTCAGGTGGAATAAAGACCTGACTCCTTTTCTTCCACAAATATCCAGTGATATTAAAACAAATCTTGTTTTTCCTTTATTTCTCTTTTCCCTCTGCATGTCTTGAGAAAGATACTCAGTCTGCTTAGTTTTGGGCTATTTTCCTGTCAGTCTTCTATTTTACTAAGGAGCAGTTAGTTTGTCAACCACCTCTGACTCTTTGATCCTTTATAATCTGGCTCCTGTGGTCCTACTGAGTCTGCCTTCCTATAGATCGGTCATTTATGGCTCTGTACTCAGTAAATTAAATTACTTTTTTTACTCAAGACTTATATATCTGATTTCTCCATAATATTTGAAAAAGTTGGTCATCTCTTGCTTAAAACACAACTGCTTTCTTTTTGAAAACGCTGAACTTTCATGCTTCTCAGTTCTATCACTGGCATCTGTTTTTGCTTTGATTTCTGTTCTTCGCTTATTCTCTCTGCAAGATCTCCCTTGATGATAACATTCTATTTTTATAGCTTAACTGCTATACCCAAATAGCTATCTTTACTTTTAACATCCCTCCTAAATTCTACATCAGCATTTCCAAATGTCCCATGGAATTCTTGCCTCAAACTCAACAATATCCAGAAGCAAACTCTTCATTTCCACCACTGTATCTACTGTTTTCTGAGATCCCATTCCCTTCCCTATCCCCAACTTGCCCCCCACTTTCTAGATTTCCTCACTTCTCCACACTCACAGATGATTTTCTCTAAACAATCTTAGATTTATTTCCTCCTTCTCATTCCCACTCTTACCACCTTACCTCTCCTAGGCCCTCCTTGAACCTTTCCTGGACTATGTGATCAACTAATTCCTTGTATCTAGGCCACCAATTTTGCTTTGTGTTAACAATTCCGTTGTGACCAGAATCATATTTATTTCCTTGTTTAAAACTTCCAACATTTCAAGGTAGATCTAGTAGATAATTTCTCTATGTTCTTATTATACTTTATACTTATGCTCATTACATGACTTTCTCCAGTGTACTATAAATATATCTATATATGTTTCTTTTTAAAAAAATGTTTTCATTGATTTTTAGAGAAAGAGAAGGGAGAGGGATACCGAGATAGAAAAATTGGTGACAGAGAAACATCTATTGGCTGCCTCTTGCATGCCCCCTACTGGGGGTTGAACCCACAACCCGGGCATGTGGGAATCCAACTGGTGACCTCTTGGCTCATGAGTTGACAGTCAAACACTGAGCCATACCAGCCAGGCTTTATATATGTTTCTTGACTCTTTTATTTGCATCTTGATGGCAAGGATTAAGATATTTTTTCTCCATGTTTTTATGCCTAAAATAATTTATGAACCATAGTAGGTTACCCAATAAACATTGATTTTGTAAATTTGTAGAATAGCCTCCTTTGCTCACCAAATAAAGTGAGATGTACTCCCGTGTCTTGGTCATTACCCATCTTTCTAGACTCACCTTCCGCTCATTCAACTCTTCAAATTGCCCATGAGCTAGAAACCACCAGGCCCTTGGTAATTTGATTTCTTCCATCAGAAATTTCCTGATTTTGTTCTGCTTCCTAGTCCTATGTCATCAATGTCCTAGGACAGTGCAGCATATTAAAAGGATAAAGGATTGGGGAGTTCAGCTTTAGTTTGAATCTAACCTCTGTTCTTTTTAGTGTCATGAGCTTGGTAAAGCCACTCCCTACCTTACAGTTGAAATGTAAAATTCTACTATCCTATTTTCTCACAGTGTTATAATAAAAATACATTGGGGATAATCATGTAAAGCTGAGCTTTATAAGTTGCATGTTAGAATACAAATATATGGCCTAGCTTTTTAAAGTTTCTAAAGTTCTTTCTTAGATTTCTCCTATTCACCTCTCTCCCTCAAACTTTTCCATAGTGAGTGAGATGAGAGATACAAAGTATTATCTTACAATATAAAAGAACTTAGTTGTATACTATAGTTTTTGTGATTATATAAGTTATTTCAGGACCAAGATAATGTTCTGTTTATGTTTGAATAACCACAGCAACTATAAAAATAGTTTACATAAAAATGAGTGATGATTGTAGGGATAAGGAAAGATCATTTTTTGCTAGTGTAGCTTTGACTTTAGAATCGACTATGTTCATTCTATAGCAGCAAAGAAGAAGAAAAGGTCTTATTTGCTCTTGTAAGTTTAACTGTGATGAGTGTTGATTGTGTTGGAGGAAAAATTTAAAAAGTAATGGGACATTCCTTTTCTCCTCATGGAAAAGTGGAATACCTATTCTGACAAGATTATAGACTACTGCTTTGTTTGTCTTTTTGACTTTTTCTTAAAACCAGAATAGGAGTTGTTTACTTATTTCAAGAGCTCTAGTGATGTCTTGTTTGTGTTAGGAAGCAATGTATGTTTTCTTGTTGTTGTTTTAAGGTCTGGACATTTTGGAATTGGAGAGAATTTCTATCGATTTACATAAAAAGAGAAACTGTGTTTCTCTCAGGAGTCAGAGTGACTGCTGCCTCCAGATATCATCCTGAACATTGGTAGGTCCTAGTTTCTTGCTTGTTTGCTGAATCACTCCCAGAATCGTCATTTGCCTTCTCAACAGTCTTCTGCATCAAACAATAACTTGCACATCTCAGATATCCAGACAAGTAGCTGTTTATCTCACCTTTCTTAGATCTCCTTGAAGTCCTTCCATGATTCCATTTTACCCTTTAATTTACCTCCAAAATAAGTAGTCCTGTTGCCCTGGCCAGGTGGCTTAGTTGGTTGGAGCATTATTCCATATGCCAAAAAGTTGTGGGTTTGATTCTGGTCAGGGCACAGACCTAGGTTTTGGATTAGATTCCCAATTGGGCATATAAGGGAGGCAACCAAACAATGTTTCTCTCTCACATCAATGTCTCTTTCACATCAGTCTCTCTCTCTCTCTCTCTCTCTCTCTCTCTCTCTCTCAAATCAATTAAAAAAATATCCTCAGGTGAGGATTAAAAATAAATAAATAAATAGCCCTATCACCACCAAGTAATATATAGCCATATGAATATAATTGTGAAAAATGTAATCCAAAATTATGCAATTAAAATATGAATGAAGTCTGACTTTTATGAACATAATGCAAGATTATGCAAATGCCCTGAATTGAAATTTTTTTCAAGAATCCTGAAGTTGGCAGGCTGTATGAGCTGTGTTGACACTGTGACTGTCACATGGCAGTGCCACTTTAGCTGGTAAACAGAGATATCTGCCATCATTTGACAAGATTAGTTTAACAAATACATATTTCAAATTAAGTGCAACCTGCAGTATTCCATCTCTCAAATAAAATGCAACCATTTTGCATGCAAATGATTAAAAACATGCTATAGGGAAGTTCTGCATAATTGGTAATCTGTAATAAGTAAGAAATGTATACAGATGAATAGGAAGAAAGGGTGGAAGAAAAGTCAGAATCCAAGATTAGATGGTGGTGGGAGAAGGAAAAGAAGCCAGTATAAAGGCACTCAGAACAGAGAGAGAAAGCGATAGAATAGATAATGGTTACAGAGCACGGTGTGTGCAGTGGAGGCAATTGGGAGCACATGGGGCTCTGGGTAGCGCAAGAGGGACTAAAACTCAGGGCAACGCTGGCCCTCAAGCCATCCCATTTGGTCCCCTTGGCTCCCAAATGGAACCAGGGAAGATACACAGGGAAAGAAGAGAGACTCTGCTCATATCTTCAGCTCAGCTGCTGCCACTCACCACATAGAAGCACAACATGGGACCAGGACATTAAACTGGCTCCTGTGCATATTCAAGTCTTCTTCCTGTATAAGCTAAGACTGTCCCCTGGCTCTGGCCTTGGCTTCTGTTACCTCCTTTGTTGTTCCTTGGATTCTTTCATTCCCTCTTGGATAGACATGTGGGTTCATTCATTCTACTTAGTGATGCTAATTACCACTTAGTGAGTACTTTATATCAGGCGTTGCCTCATGCCCTCTATCCAACCATACGAGATATCTAGCTTCTCCTCTAAGGAAGCACTACCTTATAAGTTTCACTTTTTACCCAACATGTAACATTACACCCAGTTTTGCTATGTGAACATATTTTGGGTGTGAGTAATTAAGAGCTGATGAGTGGCTACTATCAGGCAATGACGTCAATCCTTCTACTATGCTTCTGATCTAAACATTGGTGCTGTGTATGGACCTCCACTTGTTTTTTTGTGTCCCAAGGTCTTACATGAAAATTTAGTGTTTAACCTAAAAATATATGGCGATTTTATGTGCCAGTAGCTTCCCAGCACTTCGAGTTAACGCCTTTTACATGTTCATTTACACAATCTCTAAACAACTGTGAAATGCAAGTGCTGATGTTGCAGCTGCCCCAAGTTCCTGGTTGGTTTGGGAGGTTTATACATTTTATTGGTGTAATAAAATATTTTATAGTTAACAGAAATATGTAATTATAAGTACATATTATCAATATTACTAGATTGGTGCTTGGACTTAGATTTGCATTGATTGAAATAGTGTGGTTTTAAAATTAATTATGAAGAAAGCTAGTGGTCATTTAAGTTTCCCACATGAGAGAAAATATGGAAATAAAGTATGCTTGGGTAGTGAGTGATACTACATAATGCGATAAATGTTTTTAGAGAGTGTGATAGGGATAGGGTTTATCAACATGACAGTTGACAATGACCCCTTGAAAAATTCCTGTCTGCAGTAGAAACCTAAACAAACATCAGAAAATCTGCAGGATAAAATGTGAATAATGATAAAATGTGATGGACAAATAGAGAGAAGAAACCATGTGGTCAGGGGATTGACATTTTTTTTTGATTGGGCAATTGAATGAGTGGCCCTGCAGCAACTTGGGGAATAAGAGGTTAAAGTTGCTCAGGATCTAGGCTTTGGAGAATTCTGGGTTATTAATTGGATCTGCCTTCTTGCTCTTCAGAAGTCACAAATAAAAAAATGGAGTTAGTCTTTAATTACTTTTGGTTGCGGGGCTGTATTTTTTAAAAAATGATACTCCATGCGGAGACTGAATAACTTGAGGCCCTGGGAAGTGTTCAGGTTACACAGATACACAGTGTGATAGGGGAACGTGTTAAAGGTACCAAAATCAGGCAGAAAGGGGGAGGAGGGAAACAGGGATTTTGGAGTTAAAAAAAACATTTGAATGAAGGAACTACTGAACTGAGTCCTGAAGGATGAGCAGTGTGTCTCCTTTGGTTGCCTATCCCTCAACCTTCTACCCATAAAAACAGTTTAAAAAAAAAGCCTTAACCCCAGATTGCCTGGGTTCTCATGCTGGCTCCACTACCTTTTTACACTACCTCCTATCCCTGTGGCCTTTGGTAATATATGCTTGATTTCTCTGGGCTTACTGTCCTTCTCTGAAAAATGAGAATACATAGAATTACCTACCTTGCAGTGTTGTTATAAAAATTATTATATTAACATGTACCAGACACATAGCAGTGTAGTGTAAATGCCAGTTATCACTATTCCAGCATGTGACAATGCAAGAGAGCATATAAATCTGCAGGAAAACAGTAGGCAGTTTTGTATCACAGTGTGTGTGTGTGAGAGATGAAGCTAGACAGCAAGAAATGAGGGAATTTGGATTTTATCCTAAATGCAGTAGGAGCCATTGAAATGTTTTGGCTGGGGGGAGGTGTTGAGCTATGTAGAAGTCCTAACACCCAATATTTCAGAATTTGACCTTATTTAGAAATAAGGTTGAGTCAATGTAGATGTAATTATTTTGATGAGGTTATTATACTAGAGTAGGGTGAGTCCCTAATCTAGCATGACTAGTGTTTTTAACAAGAAGACAGTCATATGCAGACACAGACATAGGGAGGACACCGTGTGAAGATGGAGACAGGGATGGAAGTGATGTGCCCACAAGCCAAGGGATGCCAAGGATTTCTAGCAGCTTGATTTCAGACATTGGGTCTCCAGAACTTGGAGAGGATAAATTTCTGTGGTTTTAAGTCAGTCAGATTTGGTACTTTGTTACTGCAGTCATAGCAAACTAATCCAGGGGTAAAGAGCATTCTGATTTAGCTGAAAACAAAACAAGTCAAAATACTATCAAATGAAGTAATTAGGGAGTAATCTTTATGTACCTGGAAATATAAATAAAGATATAATACAAAAAAGTAATTGGTTTTCAAGTGGCAGTAGAGTGGAAAGAAAAAGATGGGAAGTTGGGAGGCTAATTGTCTTTAGAGAAGAAAATTTTTTATAAATCATCTTATTATCTTGGGTTCTTTACAGTTAAGTTGCCTTCTGTCAAGTGGACTCCCTCATGCAAAGGCAGTTGCTTCTCTAATCCATGTAATTAACAAAAGTCAAATGCCCATGTGCATTAGAATATCTTTTCCAAAGGCTAGCCATGGGGGCCTAGGCTTCAAAACACTTATTTCATATTTGTCTTAGGAAATCATATCTAGAAGCCTCAGTTAAAATGGAGCCAAGACCTGCAAAGATAGTTATAAATCCAGGGATTGGATTTATCAGAGACATTTAGAATTTAGATGAAAGAAGGAATCCTAAGAAAAGGGACATAAAGAAGTGGAACACTGCAGATTTCCCAGAAGAGCAGGGTTTTAGTAAAGTTGCAAAGCATCCCCTCCAACCCCTCCCACCCCCTCCACCCCCCATTCCCAAAGGTCTCTTTACAGGCAAGGGTCTTTGTAGGTTGGTGAAGGGGGCAGACAGAAAGGTGACAGCAGATAGAGAATGAAGGTAGCCCCTAAATATTTTTTTCTGTGAACACTCCTGCCTCTGACAAGATCAATCCTGACTTTCTGAATCCCTGAGGATAACCATCATCTACAACATGACCATTAGCTGCACGAAATTCACTACAACTCTCCAGGCACATTTAGGCGGAGCAAAGGTGGTGAAAACAGCATTTCATTGTGGATTGTATCTTTTTTGGTGCTCGGCCAAATTTGCTGCTCTATATAATTTGCATTCTCGATTTCATGAAGCTCAGGATTTAGCATCTTTCAATACTACGATGTTTGACAGGTCTTTTCTGTCATTCATTCGCCTTCATGTTTCTCTTTGTATTTTCAGTTCCAACAGGTGCAGGTTTGCCAAAACGAATGTTAATTGCCTATTTACTGTCTCTCAGCTTGTTCAATTTACTCACAGATCATTTCCTATTCAGAGCCCTGCAGCAGTTTCTCTCTCATTTACTCCCTTAATCAGTTCGGGTTCTAAGGAAACCACATTTTTTAAAAAAATCTAGTCTTCCAAAAACCTCACCTTTATCTACAAAAGCCTCTGCCACAATCAGAGTCGAGCTATTCCTGCTGGAAGGCAGGCAGCAAAAAGCCAAAGGAAGAAACAGATCCCCGGGCTGAATTTTCATTAGAGCAAGCCATTAAGAAACGAGGAAGCGATGCCTCCACAGACACATCTTTCACTGAGCTTAATTCGACCTTCTTAATTCCTCATCCATTCAAAGGTTTGCCTGAAGTTCATCCCTTCTACTTAGCATCTCAGTAGTACGTTTTAGTTTCATCTCACTGATTTCATCACCCGAATCTTTCATTCCATTTGCGTTGATGGTTAAGCAAAGGAAGAAAGACAAGCAGAAAGCAAATACTGTGGCTCATCATGAGAGACTGCGTAAGGGTCTGATGAGTTAGGGCTGAGAGATGAGGAAAACAGTGGTCTGGGGATATGGGTGTACTGAGAATATTTGTTCCCAGGTCGCCTATTTGTTTGCTGCTAATAATAACTCAGACCTGATTTAAGACTTAAATTTTCCTTTTCAGATATAAAATTTATGTATAATATATATTTATTTTTTCTCTCTCATTAGCTCTGTTGAACAGAGTCAGAGAGCAGATAGTTTGTCAACATCTATCGTACTAGTGAACATATACCAATCCTAGGAAAGGAAAATTGGGGAAAGATACTATAGTTCTGGGAATTTTTATTTTCAAACATAAACGCTCTATGCACAGAGTTGGTGCATACCTGCATTTTGGCATCAGGATGCCTACTTACGTCAAGGCACAATCGGTATGCTGCTCACACATGGGAGCCTCATCAGGGGGAGCCGTGGGTTAGACTAGATGAAGGCTGTTACCATGGAACTTTCTTTGATTGAAGCACTATATCTGGAACACTTTGATTTAGATCATTGAAAGCCACAGCTCGAGTGAAAAAAACACAAAGGCTCTACTTAAAGTTAGTTGTGCTATCCACTATGGTAGCTGCTAGCCACATGGGACCATTTAAATTTAATTTTCAACTGATTAAACCTAAATGAAATTAAAAATTCGGTTCCTGAATCACACTGGCCTCATTTAAAGTGATCAATAGCCATACATGCCAGTGGCTATTGTATTGGGCAGTGAAGGTATAGAATACTCTCCTTGCAAAAAATCTTTTGAACAGCACTGATGGAGTGCTATTGTTTTATGGACATTCAGAGCACCTCAGGTAGCTCTGATAGAATATTCTGGTCTTTATGTTCTTCAAGCAGCCATGTCAAGAGAAATAACTCTCTTACTTCAGATGGAAAGTTCCTTTCTACCATCTGAAGGAGCACCACGTCTTCACATTGAATTGAGGTTTCTATGGGCCACATAAATAGTCTGACATATGATCTGTAGAACTTCACGGAGAAGAGCAAGGCAAATCAAAGCTCTCAGACCTTGCTAAGAACTAAGGTCAACATGAGGAACATGATCATACTTACCTTCATAAACTGCAAGTGCAAAGTACACTGTGGCAAGGTCAGACGAGCCTGGGCAGCACAATAAACACCACAGTTGGTCCCACCACCTCTCGTTCCAGAAGCCGTCTTTCAGGAATCCTTTCTAAATTTCCTTATTTCATAATGTTACAGAGAACCGGAATAAATCAAGCAATGCTCGGAGAGTTTGGAGTCACACTTTATTCACCGCGGTGGGCTTAGAGAAAATGAATTCAAATTCTAAGCAGAGCTACGAGCAGAACTTCCCTTTTTATTAAAGAGCCAGCCCTATGTGTGCTGAGTGGTGATCTCGCTAGTGGCCTTGAAAACAACACAGTTCTATCCAATTAAAAAATACACCTGGCATGGTATTGAGAGTATGGGCGTATCTAGTCTCTGGACTACAAGGTCAGACAGCTAAGTTTATCTTCCTCATTATTCAAGCAGGCTAGAGCAGGCTAGAAAGCTAAGTTATTTTTTTAGAATAAGAAGCCATCTACAAAATAGCAGAGAATTCCAAACAGTAGTTTTACAAAATAGGGGTTAGCCTTCTCACCACCTCGCTATTTGTTCTCACTCATTCTATCTACACATGTGTGCCTGGGAGCTTCTATTTGCCTGGCTCTCTTCCTTAGGTCACTTAGGTCAGCCTATTTATGTGGGTTTAGCCATAAATTGTAAAAAAAGGAACATTAAAGTGAAAATGTGGGGAAAAGAAGAGTAAAAATTTTTATAGGTGTAACAATCTCAGTAATATACCAAAAAAAGCACAGAAAAGTTTTAAAAGAGTGCCACACTACCAACTGTTATCTCTGGATGGAAAATATATGGATCATGCAAATTTTCTTCTTTACAACATTTTACATTAAATAACCCACTCTCTTATAAATAAAGAAATTGTTACCCACTTGTGATGTAAGAATTATTTCTTTGTTTCTTTCTAACCTATATCAAATTATTTATATAATTTTATGTAATTATATTTGTGATCCACATGCCATTTTGTTTTCTATTTTTCATGAAGAAATGGATAAATACATTTTGAGTAAGAAAACATGAATTGTATGTCAAAAATGAAAACACATAAGTCTACCTCTCTAGACCTTGAAGCCTAGAGAAGGTAATAATAAATGATTGCCTCTTGATAAATTTTAGAATAGAGGGACAATGTTCTATTGAAACAGGAGAAAAACCTGAACAAGACAGTAAAGGCTTTATTAAAAAAATGACATTCATATTGGCTCGGGATTCTACATCATTATACAGATTAATTTTTAACAGCTTTATTATATTCCAACCTATTGGTATATCATACTTTACTTAATATAATTGTCTAATTATAAGTATAATAATGTCTATGTCTTATTTTCATGTTTTTACTACCTTCATTAGTGCCACCTTAATTCAGAAATTCTCCCCCTAGGACTGTTAGTTGAACGAATTGTTTAAATCAGTGGTTCTCAACCTTCCTAATGCCACGACTCTTTAATACAGTTCCTCATGTTGTGGTGATCCCAATTTCATTGTTACAAGTTGAACATAATTAAAGCATAGTGATTAATCACAAAACAATATGTAATTATATATGTGTTTTCTGATGGTCTTAGGCGACCCCTGTGAAAGGGTCGTTCGACCCCCAAAGGGGTCACGACTCACAGGTTGAGAACCGCTGGTTTAAATGGAGAAAAAACTGCAGTATGTACACTGGTTATAAGTGTTTTCACGATTATTGATATATGTTATCTAATAAAAATGACAATAACAATTATTATTATTGCCTTTATTATGATTATATACATTTATAATTTCTGCATTCACTTTGATCCTTACTTCATCTTTTAATACTTTCATCCTTTATGGCCTTGGTCTTTTTTTCTTTCTGTCTTTCTGATCCATCATCTGTCTTTTATAGACATTCTTGATGAGTACTTTGACTCAGAATCAGATGTTGAGTCAGCAGTTCTCATCTGGACTTCTAAGTGAGCCATGCTGAATAGCTCATGATCTCTGTAGTGACTAATTAGGCTTGACTCATATTACAATTCAAAGGAAACTAATTTATAATATATTAGCTACTTCTGTGTGATGAAAGCCATCATGAAGAATCAAATAAATCATTAAAATATGGACAAAGCAAACAGTAATAGTTATAGTAGATAAGCTCTCTAGAAAATTTGTATAAAATGGCAAATAACTCTAGTTAAAAATAAACAATGGCCATGTAAACATTTTATAGAAGATTAACTACAGTTGAATAATAAGCATATGATGGAACCTTGTATGAAATCAGAAAAAATACAGGTTAAAATGGTGATACCATTTTTTCCCATAATATAGACAAATGTTGGAAATGATTGCTATGTACTTTGGGCAAGAATGTGGGGGGGAAAGTCACTTAAAACAATGTCCAGGTATATGTACAGCTCTTTAGAAGGCATTTTGATAGTAATTATGAATACTTTAGATACACGTACTGTACCAGGTAGTTTGGTCTAAGTTATGCTCTTGTATCTAAGAACCTCCAAAGTACCATCATTTTCAACCAAAATGGCTTATTTTTTGGTCTCCCTACAAATCTATCCTGGTCAGCTATCACTCAGGTTGATGAGACTGCTTCTATGTGGTACATTTCATGGCAGGAGTAAAATGAGAGGACATTTTCCCTCTTTCCTGCAGAGTATCTCACTCAGGGGAGATTATGCTTCCTGCTCCATAGACATCAGGCTTGGCCATGTGACTTTCTTTGGCCAATAAAATGGCAGCAGAAGCCAGGTGGGTCCCTTTGAGTGGAGTCTTTAGAAAGAAGCTAAGGTGTTTATGTAGCCCATTCATTCTAGTTTAAGAAAATCCTGCCTTAAAAATGTTTGCAGAAAAGAATGTTGTCTTTCTTAGAAACTAATTGCTGAAAACATAGTTATCTATAATGAGACTGTCCTACTAGGGTCAAATTCTATTCTGGAGTGTGCTACAGCATACTAGCTACTAACTACACATCTCTATTCAAATTTCAATTTCAAGTAAATAAAATTAAGCCATTAAAATTTCAGTTCCTCAGTCAGACTGACTACCTTCTGAATTCCCCATTGCTGATGCAGCTGGTACCTTGCCACATGGGATCGAATATTTCCATCACTGCAGAAAGTCCCAGATTAGGTGCTCCAGGCTTCAAAGTGAATAAAGATAGAATTTAGATTAAATTATTCTAAATAATACATTATTTAGATCAAAGTAATATTTCTTCAGCTCTAGGCACTGTCATATAGGTTATTTTATTTATTCCCTACAACAAGTGTGTGAGCGAGTAAGATATTATCTTCATTTTACAAATGAAGATACCAAGGCTCAGACGGATTGAGTTCAGATGGTAAACTTTGGTGTAATCTGTGTTTGCAGACCTTGATCTTGACCATGCCTCCTGGGCTCTCTTAACAACTCTGAGCTGCCTTTCCTAGTCTAATGCTTTAGGCTCACACACTCTGAAAAATATAATTTTAAAACTCTCCACTATCAAATATTTCACATTCACTTGTTATGCATAGAATAACTACTTCCTGACTATTTTCTCATTTGTGTGTACCTACAGTAATGGGATATCTTGCCTAAAGACTTACCTGAATATAGGTATTGTTCAATGCTCAACAATTGTAAAACTTATTCTTATAAAGTAGAGTTAACACCAGAAACTATATTTCTCTTCTTCTGCCTGCCAGTGATGCCTCATTGCTTCAGCTTTTGGATCAAACCATTGTTTCAAATTTGAAATGATCTCATAGGTGGTTTTTTGGGGGACAATTTGATATACAAGAAAGCTCCTATTATAATCCTCAATTGCACAAAAATAGCTTTCAAATATTACCTATATTTGAAATCTCTGTGGACTTTAAACAGGACCTAGAATAAATTTGAACCCATTTTTGTTTCCAACGTATCTCCTGATAGATTTGAGTTGGAACTAAAAGAGAATAACATGTAAATAGGTTTATTGTGAGTTTATTATGTGAGGAGTTTACTAAAATCAAAGGTCCAGCCACAGGGCTAGGTGGGGGCTGAAACCTAACCATTGCTCAGCCCACCAAGTCATGCATAGCTCAGGTCTGGGTTAGTCAAAGAAAGGGCTGGCTTTTTCTTATCTGCATAAAGATGCCATTAATTCACTAAACCATGTTATCATGGGGACTTTCCACCTAGAGGAAGTCCATAGATAGGGGAAGGCTTTTCTGATTTGCTTGAAAGTATCGTGCATGTATATGTAGTCAAAAACTTTTTTGAATGATCACAATTACTAACTTAAGGATCTTAAAGTAGGAGAGATTGAAACTCACCAAAGGATTTAAATGGCACACCTTGCATGTATTAAAGAACGAAGAGGGTTTTGAATGTGGATGCTCAAAAGCACTGATAAAAAGTGAACTTCTAGAGAAGAGAACTCTGGATAAAGATCAATTCTTCTGTTTATTCAATAATTCATTTTGAAGAAAGGCAGCTGTATGGTGATACAGTACTTTTCAAGTTGTGATCCACGGAATCCTTTAGGGGTTAGCTGGGTGGGAGTGAGTTTGGGAGGTGTTGGGTGCCTCACTTCTGCTTCAACCCAGAGCAACTCAGAGTTAATCCCTTCCACATAAAAGGGCTTCTAACATTTGAAAAAAAACACTTTTATGGTTAAACTACATTTAAAAACAACTACTGTAGAAATTTTATTATAGCTTTACTCATCAATTATTCAACACATGACGGATATGCACAAGTATTATCAATTTAATTTCTAAAACAGCCGTTTGTAGTCTTCTTATCATCTCTTCATACGTGAAACAGATTTGGAAAGGTTAAGTAACTTGTTAACATCAGCTAGTAAATGGCAAGGCTGAAATTTCAGTGAGATCTCATTTCCTTCAAAACTGTTACTGTCAAGTAATCCTACATACTGCTTTGACTTGATTGCAGTATAAAAAAATTGCTATTTTTGGAAAAAACAACTTCATACTGAAAATACAGTTATTGAGACACTTTTTGAGGTAAATGCAATCTTAATTAATTTACCTATAGGAGTTTCATTTAGAGAATTATGTGATGATTAGGGACTCATATCACTTGTCTAGCTGCATCTTCTGCCAGATCACCCACAAATCTGGCCCTTGATCCTGTAGAGAAGCTCAGTAACTTGAAACAACCATTTCTTTCATAAGTGTCCATTTTTGCAGTCTTTTCCATCTTTCAGCAATAAACTCTCCACTGCCTCTCATCTCGAGTACTCTTATTCATCTTTCAAAGGCTAACTTTCTTACTTTCCTGACATCCTTATCCAGTTTACCCACTTCCTCCTCTGAGTTTCTATAAAATTTTGAATAAAAAAATTCACTGTATTGCTATATATAAAAATACTAGAGGCCTGATG
Organism: Myotis brandtii; assembly: GCF_000412655.1. Taxonomy (NCBI): domain Eukaryota; kingdom Metazoa; phylum Chordata; class Mammalia; order Chiroptera; family Vespertilionidae; genus Myotis; species Myotis brandtii. The sequence goes on along the minus strand of NW_005356870.1, from coordinate 1,279,367 downwards.
CATGAAATTCATACATGGGTAGGGTCCCTAGGCCTGGCCAGCAATCAGGGCCAATCTGCAGGGTGATGGATGAGGCAATCAGGGGGCCCCCTGCTGGCACCTGCCTTGGCTGGCCTGGGGCCTTTGGGCTGGGGGCAGCTCCTGCGTTGAGCATCTGCCCCCTGGTGGTCAGTGCGCATCATAGTGACTGGTTGTTCCGCCATTCTGTCAACTTGCATATTAGGCTTTTATTATATAGGATAATAAAATGTGCTGCAGTGATCTCTTTACATATAATCTCTTTACATGTAAGGCAAGAATTACATATGACTTACCTTTATATATATATACTAGAGGCCTGGTGCACAAAAATTTGTGCACTCAGGGGGGTCCCTCAGCCCGGCCTGTGCCCTCTGGCAGTCTGAGACCCCTTGGGGGATGACCACCTGCTGGCTTAGGCCCACT
>NW_005356870.1:1264033-1278162 GCF_000412655.1 Myotis brandtii | reverse complement strand
GTCCCCACTGGGGTGCCTGGCCAGCCTTGGTGAGGGGCTGAGGGCTGTTTTCAGGCTGGCCACACCCCCTGCAGGGTGGTGAGGTCCTGCTAGGGTGCCTAGCAAGTCTGGGTGAGGGGCTGATGGCTGTTTTCAGGCTGGCCAAGCCCCCCACTGGGGACCCTCACCCCTGAGGGTGTGGCCAGCCTGGATGAGTGGCTGATGGCTGTTTGAAGGCTGGCCACAACCCCCAGCCACCCAAGCTCCCAGTGGAGGCTGGCTGGAACAGGTATCTGAGGCCGCAGCCAGCCAGGGCAGGCGGGAAGCTTGGCTTCCTCCATCGCTGGGGCAACCAAGCCTCCTGCTTACTCCAGCTCCGTGGCTGCCTGCCGCCTTCTTGATTAGGTTAATTTGCATATAGTTGCTGTGATTGGCTGGTGGGCGTGGCTTGGGGCATAGTGGAGGTGCAGTCAATTTGCATGTTTCTCTTTTTTTAGATTAGTTTGGTCCTGTGATAAAAGTCAGTTGAATGAGTAAATATATAAATGAATGACGGACACCGAAAAATTGTGATACCTTAAAAGTGTGAATGGTTTAATGTGGTTTAGCAATAGTCTTTCCACCTGGCCCATTCTTCTATTCCCAGACCCTAGAGGACATTTTACCAACAAGGAAAGCCCCAGGAAGACCAGCCCAATGCTCTAATCTTGCCCATTTGGCAGCAGGCTCATTCTTCCACTTGTTAGACCCTCAGCATAGGGAATCTTTTTTCCCTGGGAATGGCTTTCATTCTTAGAGTGGTACTTACAGCCTCCACTCCCTCCCCAAGAGCTCCAATTGGAACATTGGTATGAAAGCTTTGGAAGTTGCCAGAGAGCTTTTTGTATTCTCTTTCTGCTCCAATGCTACTTACTTCTTTGCAGTATCAATAATCACATAGTCTTTGTTTCTAACCTACTATGTCATATGATTCTTCTGGAGTGAGGACAAATATCGTGACTTATTCCTCATTTTTTTTACACCACCTTTCTCACCACCATCTTCATGCAGTACTCAGCACACTGTTCATCACAAGTCATCCCTGAGATTCTTAAATAAAATGACTATCTTTGGTAAATCTCTATACAAACATGCATTATCGTGTACTAATATATTTCAAGTGTACCAATACATGACATTCCCCATGGTATATCACACAGGACTGTGTAAACAATATTTTTAGTCCCTATTCTTAGGCAATTTTGATTTGTTGGTAAAGAGTCTTTTTCTGGGTTTACCAGGTATTTGATTGCGTGAAGTGCTTTGTCATACTCTCATTCTCATTTGAGACCAATGGCCATGGCCACTGTCTTGCACCTAGGGTGTCATGTCTGTTATGTGATCCTGTTAGTCTAATCACAGCTTTTTGGATGGGAGTCTGGGACAAATTGAAAGCTGTATCAGTTACCTGTGAGGTGATCTGGCATGAGAATCTTAACCCATAATATTCCTCCTTACTGAATGGTGACTACTGGATTCAAATAGATATTCTTCTTTATGGAATTTTTTATATAAGAGCCAGAGAAAAACTGAAGTATTGAAAGTAGGAGTGGTAACACTGAAGAAGTGGAGAGGAAATAAGAATAAAGAGAGAACAAGAGATAGGGAGACATATGTAGGAAAGGCCTCTTGATTGAGAATGATTTAGACCAGTAGAATTTGAATGGACAAGATACTCAAGTAGAGCTACTCAAGTCATCATTTCTGAAGAGTGATGATAATCCCAATTTTCCATCAAGTTTGACCAGTTCACTTTTTAATATATATATATAGTTTTGTCTTTAGTTCATGTGTTTGTTTCCCCCAAGGTTAGCTAAATGTCTCAGGCTTTTTCAGGTTACCTTGTGAAACATTATTCTGTCAATGATTTTTCAGTAAAAGAAAACATTAGAGGTTATTAACAAGCAAGTTATTTAGAAGCTCACATTCTAGCTCAATATTTTGCATATGTACTGATTTTAACTTTAAGCATTTGGTATATATGTTTGGTTAGTGTTTATGAGCCACTATAACTAAATTAAGATGTGGGCAGAGCTCCTCATGTCTATTTTTTGTCTCCTCATATCTGATTTGTTTCCACTGCTTTTAAATACAAATAACAAAATTTGCATTTAGGAACCAAAGAATTTCCAAAGGGATTAAAATAAGTAATAATATTGTCAGAACAGGTTAAAGCTGTGGAGAAAGTTCAGACTCAAAAAAAAAGAATTCTGTTACGTGACTTTCATGTAATAAAAAAGTTATAAAATCTTTTTTCAATCCTCATAAAGAAATAAATATAGTCCTATTTATGGATGTGTAATTTGCTCCAACTTACTCAATTTATAGCAAGTTTTGACGACCAAATGGTGATCAAGTACCAAAAGAGTGTTGGGAGGACTTTGTGCCTTGTGACTTTTTAATGGGAATTACAACCATGTGTCATTTATGGTTTGAGTATTTAACTATTTAAGGCAGTGGACTCAATTAAATTACTTTCTGAAAGTTCTCTTCAAAGGTGTTCATTTATACATTTTGTATAGCAGATTTAAAAATGTGGGTAAATGCAGTTTGAACAACATAAGGATTAAAATATTTTATCAATGGCTTTGTGGATTTTAGTAGCTTTGTAACGTGGTAAGTAGTAAACACTCTGGAATATTAGCGTGCAAATGGTACAGTATCATTAGGAGTTATAACAATAATAGATGTGATTAAGAAAGCCCCATGTCATGGTTAATAATGATGATCTTAATAAATTGTTATTGCTCTAAATGCTCCATTCTGCTCAGTCATCCTGCTGCTTCCATCGCCTCTGCAGCTGGTTCAGATATTCTGAAACAAGAAGCAGGACAAAGACTATTTGAACGAAGGGCTATACAAGTGCAAAAACTTTACAGAAAAACCCAGAATCACATTGCCTAAGTCATAATGTTATTTCCCACATGTAACAACTCTTCTTCAAAACCCACTAGGGTGTCAACACAGTTTGAATAAGCAATTAGCAATGTAAACACTTAATTACCTCTGAATTTTTTGGAACGAAACAAATTCCCCAGGAGATATTTTTATTCCCTTCCCCAGTTTTCTCTTATAAGGCACAAGGAGCATATATACAAATAGCTAAGATGGTCTGGTAACTTTTGGAGCACTAGGTCCCATGGGAATGTGCACGTACTCAGACTTACTTCCCTTTTAACTGGGGCAAGGGATCTATTTCCATGAATGAGTTGTGTGACCACAATGTTGCCCCACCTTTATAGTTCATCTGACAGTTCACTCATGCAATGGGTCTGGATTGATTATTATTATGCATGTGTCAGACATTGCAACCATTTAAAAATAAGAAGATATTAGAAATATTTTGAAAAGAAAAATATCCTAGTGGTAAAGAACTGAGGGTCTAAAGGGATTTTTCAAGAAAAAAATTGAAGAAGCTTGTGAAGTCTTTAGACCAACAGAATATGCTTATTGAATGAAAGACAAATGATATTTCAAGAAAATTCAGTCAGTGGTCCGACGATCAGAAAACAGAGAGCCAATATAATCTGGATTCTGGAGATGCCCCCTTTTCTAGGTTTCCATAGCACAATGCCTACATTTCAGAGAACTGTTTTCTTTAGTTCCTTCGTGATGTGATCCCATGGAATAAATCTATATTATTAATAGTATGTCTTTGCTATGGACTGGATTCGTGTTATGGATCACTGGTGCTCACACCACTAAAAGCCACTTTCTATACACTTGTACTCAGTTAATAGTTCCCTAGTTTGTAGTTGTAATTCTATGCCACAGGCACTAACAACCATCTCTGAATCAGGAGCTGACAGATATGAAAAAGGTAGGAACAAAACCGAAAACCTCGTCTAGAGGAAACACAGGCTTCCCAGAGTCATTGTAACAAAGTAATAGTCCTCACCAACAATAAATAACATTTATTAAAAACAAAATCTATACAAGACTCTTTGTTGGACATTTTTCATACATTATTTCACTGAATGCTTTCTCTCACCCTACAAGGCAGAAATTATTTCTTCTGGTTTATAAATGAGGAAACCCACTCAAATGGAATAAATTGTTTTTGGCCACACAGCTAGTAATTGCATTCAAATAAAGATTTGTCTGACCCCAAACCTGTATTCTTACTGACTCGCCTGACACTAGACATCTGCTGGCGGCCAAGCCCTGAGCTCCACACTGGGATTATATATTAGAGGACAGAGATCACAATGGTGGAGAGAAGCCCAGGCTTTGGGTTGCCATGGAACTAATAATTCAACTCCTGTCCACCAGACTTAAACATCTGTGTCACCTCAAACAGGCCTACTGAGCTGTGGTTTCCTCATTTGTAAACCAGAGCCCACAGTTGTATATACATCTTCCAGAGTTCTTGTAAATTTTGAATGAACTAATGTATATTGCATAAGTTCCCTATTGGTGCTATAACAAATGACCACAAACTTAGTAGCTTAGAAATAACATAAATTGATTTTCTTATAGTCTTGTGGTTCAAAAGTCTGAAATGGGTCTTGCTGGCTAAAATTGAGGTGTACACAGGGCTGCTTCTTCTAGAATCTAGTCTCTATTGGATAATATGTCTCCTTGACTTTCTCCCAGCTTGTGGAGGAGATCCACATTTCCTGGCTCATGGCCCCTTCCTCCATCTTTAGGGCCAGCAATGGCCAGTTGAGTTTTTTCACATCACACCAATCTCATATTGACTCGTCTGTCTCCTGCTTCCTCTTTTACAGACTCTTATGATTACATTGAGCCCGTCGGATAATCCACACAAATCTCCCTATTTTAAAGTCAGTTTATTAGCAACCCAATTCCCCTATGCTATACATGTAACAGCATATTTACAGATTCCAATCATTAGGATGTGGACAGCTTAGAGAGGGAATAGTAAGGGGCATTATTCTGCCTACCACAAATATAAAATGTGCCTTAAAATTCCATATTTAATTTCTAATGCAATGATTAGTATTATTTTAATGTATAGATAATTCAACTATGAATCTATTCTTCTAATGAAAAACCCAAACAACTCAGATACTCACATGTTTATTTATATATTTTTGTTTATTCATATATAATATCTATATAGATATGCATGTATATTATGTAGCATACATATATATTTACCTAAAATGGGATCATACCATACATTTTTAAAAATAACTTGGGCATTTCTAAGAGTTGTTCTCACTCAATATATGTATTTCTATTTTCTACCTTATTTCTCATTCTATAGTGTTCTATAGTGAGAATACACTATAATTTATGAATCCATTACCTTGAAGTGAATTTTAAGCTTTATATCACTTGTTATTATGAACAATTCTACAATGAGCACCTTTGTTCACCCTTGTAAATGTATCTCTATGGGGATTTCTTAGAGTACAAATTGATGTACTAGCTTAAAAACATTATATAATTTTTAAAGAATAGACATGCATGCATACATTTTCCATAAATGCACAAGTGCAATCAAATCACATGTTCTCTATCCTTTCTCCTGTGCTCCATATCCATACCCCACCCACCAATCTACCTTTCCAGGTACCTTGGTAATAGTAATAGTAGTAACAGACTTCATCTTCAGTCTATATTATATAGAGAATAATTAATTCACTGTTGCTTTATGTTTCTTTGCTCATTAAAGATATTAAACAACCTCCTATATATTTAATAGTGATTTAAATTTGCTTTTTGGTAAATTATTCATACTGGTTGCCCATTATTCCATTGGGTTGATTGTCTTTTTATTATCAATATATGTGTTCTTTATTGTAGAGATTAATTCTGTGTCACCTGTGATATAAACATATTTTTCCAATCTATCAATTTTCTGTTGACTTGGTTTCTGATGAATATTGCAGTTTTTATCACTTTTTCTTATTTCATAGTCTTTTCTGAAAGTTGTTTTTACATTATATCTAAAATAAACATTCAAATATATCTCCTTATATTGTGCATCCAGCAGTAAAAGTACTATTTATTTTATACTATACCCTTAAACCTCTAAATTAAACTTACAATCATTGTCATATAAATTAAAAATATAGTGTGGTCTATTTCTGAATTTTCTATTCTGTTCTTTTGATATACTCATTTATGCCTCTATAGTTATATGATTTTAATGGGTGTCCACTACATTCTGATATCTGATAAGATGACTTTCCCCTCACTTGCCTTCCTTTTCAGTAGTTTACTTTGCTTCTCTTGAATACATATCCTTCCATAAAATCTTCAAGATTATTTTTTTTTCAATTCAAAACAAATAACACCAGCCAAACCAAATAAATAATATACCAACATCCTGTTGGGAGTCCAGATGTAATTGCATTAAATTAATATGTTTACTTTAGGAAAGAGGTGTTTTCTCCTCTTTCTTGACAACAAAGCCTTCAAATTTTAGCTAGGCACATGGTTACCTAGAATACATTATTTAATAGCCTCCTTTGCAAATGGGTGGGTGGTGTACTTAAGTTCCCATTATCCTCTGCTAGCTTCTTGCCTGGACAGGGTGAAATGGGGTGGGGGGGAGGTAACTGATTATCAACTTAGACTTTATGACTAGCTTTAGAAAGGGACTTTTACAGCTGTGTTTTATGTTTATTATTTTTTCTCCTACTAAGTTATTTAAGAACACAATAGTAGACTGTGTTCAAATTTATATCAACCTTTGATAACACAAACTATTAGCACTTTGTCACCTTATAAGGTAGGCATATCTGCCATTTGGAAAAGGGACAAAGATGCTAAGAGGCACATGTAGGTTTTTCTGGCTGTGTTCTGTCTGTCTCTCCATATCAATTCCACCTTTTCCTTCCATACAGGAAGGCTGGCATGTATGTAATACACCAATAAGCATCGTTACTCTCTAGCTTCCTACTTGGTTCACTGAGAGAAGAGAAAGAGTTCAGTGTTTTGTTCTCCAGGTTCTTTTCTGGCTAGCTTATCTCAGGTTGGCTGTGTGCCTCCACTAAAGGCCACAGCTCTTGCCAGATTGTCCTCTCTGTACAACTACTCTCCAAGTGTTAGTATCTACTCCCTCCCTGCAGTGCCAGGAGTGGTCATGGTGCCCTGCTGTTCCCAGCCCTGGAATAATGCCCCAACCTTTGTTTATTACTCTAATGTCTACACATTTTATTAAAATTTTCTTAATTACCCAGTTTAGGTGTGCCACTTTTTTATCTCCAGTTTTCTGCCAATACACCCAATTTGCCATACAGTACTTTCATCCTCAGTTGACCTTCGTATCTTCAAATAGAGTCCTGAGAGTCTAGCTTTGGTTGTTATATTAGACTGCTATTGCTGAGTAATACATTAACACAATCATATCAGCTTAAAAGTTCTGTAGGTCAGAAGTCTGGGCACAGCATAGCTGGTCTCAGGGGCTCGTAAGGTTGAAATCAAGGCTCAGGGGCTCGTAAGGTCAGCTCACTGTATTCTTATCAGGAACTTGGATTCAAGCTCTTTCAGGTTATTGGCAGAATTTAACTTCTTGGGAATGTAGGCCGAAGTCCATGTTTCCTTTCTGTGTGTTGGCTGAATGGGGTCACCCTTGGCTTCTAAAGGCCGACGTTCTTATGTCTTAGCCACATGGCCCTCTCATTACATCACAGCTACTTCCTCAAGGCCAGCACAGGATCTCTCTCCATTCTGTTATCATGGGGTTTTAAATAATATAATGTAACTATAGAGTAACTGTTTCATCATCTTTGCCATATAAGGAAACCGAATCAAGGGAGCGATATTCTTTTCACCCACAAGTCCTTCCCAAACTCAAGGGGACAGGGTTATACAGGTGTATATCCTGGGGTGAGGGGGGGCGGGTGGGATCAGGGAAGCCATTGCTGGATTCTGACTATCACAATGTGAAGGAATGCTGGGGCATCCAAATGCTTCAAATGTACCTCAACTATCTTTCCTATTTTCTTCATTACTGTGCCCTCAATTTCTCACGATTATTGGGGTTCTTTAATATAAAATGACTTGCTGATAGGTTTTCTAAACTGTTGGTTTAGATTCAGCTTTTTGGGTCTAATAAGACTTGGTGATTTAGTTTCTCCAGACAGATTCTCTAATCTTCTGCCTCCAGCAAAGTGGAAGGAGGGGAGTTTTAAACCAGATTGTGGGTCTCCTGGAACTTGTTGGGGAAAGGAAGCTGAAATCCTTACCATCAAAATACAGGATTTCACTTACTCACTCCATCTTCAGGTCAACCTCTCACCCGTAGTGTCTTCTGCCTGTAACTCCAAGTTTGGAGTCTCTCTGGTCTGATTATTTTTCCATAAAATACCACCCTCCATGTCTTTTATGAAGATAGTACAGAAGTGGGTGCCTGTCTACACCAAGTAGTGTTGGGAAGCTGGGCTTTCAACTGCTCTCCTGTAGTCTTTTATACCAGACCCAACTTTTAATGCCCACCTTGCCCGCCTCCTTCGATGATCTCAGTGTCTCTAGCTTCTCAGCCTTTGAGGAATTCTTATTTATCTTCCGATTTTTATGTTTGATAATCCTCTGCTCTGATAACTCATTGATTATATCTTACTAACAGCTTTCCATTTTCATTTATTGAGCTTTGGAGTGACAGATATTCCCCAGTTTACTGAATGTATTTGCTAAATAGAAAGTTTTTCCTCTGTCTGTTATGATTCTCAAGTAGAAAAAAGGACACACATGTCTTTATTCTACCATGAAAACCAAAAGTCACTGTTACGATAGGGTATGGCATCTGCTCAGGGAGTTGGGTCTTTTTTATGGGAGGAAGGCTTAAGCCATTGTCACTAAAAGGAGAAGAGATAACAGTGTGGCCGACGAGCACAAGTGAAACTGAGAATGTGTACGGATTACCTGTGTTGGTTTTATAAGCTACCTGCTCTTTGCATTGAATAAAATCATCTTTCTAAGTCACTGACGGCCCTTGGGGTTGACAGAGTGAAGATGAGATGGGTTTCTGCCTCCAGATAATTCATATCAGCAACGGGTCTGCTGGTAGCCTTTTTGTTTTCCAAAACCTCTTAAAAATTAAAGTAGTAAATATAAGACCCATGGTTTGAATAGAAAACATAAATAATATGATACATTTGGGAAATAATTACCATTAAAAATATCAAAATTGGGTGAGGTAGGCATTTTTATCTAATATAAATCCATTGTTAAAGAGTTACTTGGTCTATTGAAAGAATAATGAAACATTTATATTTATTGAAAAGATTTTTAAGCTTTGGCTAAGACATTGTGGGAAATAGCTTGGTGAAAAAGAAACAGCAGACTTCAAGGAACTCACAGGTGGCAATATTAACCTAGATACAAGTTATCTATTACTTTTAGTAAAATATAGTATAGTAAAGACTGAGCTAAGCACAATGGATCTCAAATTTGACTGCAGATTTTTAAAAGTGGGGATTCTATATATACCAGTGCATGTGTACACACACACACACACATACACACACACACACCACACACATGCCTCCTATCATCCCAGGACAATTAAAATAGAACCTCTTGACATGAAGCTGGGCTGTGGAATTTTAAAATGCTTCTCATATAGTTCTAATGTGTAGCTCCTGTTGGATTAAGATTACAGATAACTTTGGCAGAAGATGTAGATGACAGGAGAAGTAGTTACATTTTTCTTTTTGCATTAATGTCTCATCTTATAATTTCAGGGAAAAAAACAACAACTTTAAACCCTTTCTGCCCTCTCTACCCTTTTTTATGGATGGAAAAGGCAGGTTATTGGTCCTCTGTCATCAAATCTCATTCTCTTCACAGTGAGAATAAAGTGGCCCACTTTAGAGGAAAGCCTCGCTCAATTAGCATTAAAGAATGTTTCTGTTTCTAAAGGTAGAGTTTTTATTCCCTGCCATCACACTTTAATCAAACTACCAATTGCCATTCTATCCATTTAATCACAGGCTTCCTTTTGAAAGGTTTGCTGCTGAGGAATTAGTTTCCAGGGTCACTGAACCCCTATGAGCAGCCCCACCTCAGAGAGGGCTTATTGTGAATTCAAAGTCTTGCCTGCTTAGATCTCTGCTGTAAACCTGAAGATGTAGTCAACCTATGAAAACATTGCTCAGAAATAGTTATGAGGGCACAGCCAGCCCCCATGAAGGTATTGAATTCAGCTCTTATTTTTAATCATGTTTAAAGATGGGATCTCTTTATTCCTTTTAATGAAACCTGTCTTTCATTATGAAAGGCAAACCAAGGCAAAAATAAAACAGTGCCATCCATTCTTTCAGCAGTGTATGTGTAATATGGACATATTTCAGAATCATGAATATAAAAATGAATGTTTTTTTTAAATCCTCACACAAGGATATTTTTCCATTGATTTTTAGAGAGAGTGGAAGAGAGAGGGAAAAACAGAGAGAAATATTAATGTGAAAGAATAACATCGATTGGTTGTCCCCTGGGCTGGGCTGGGGAGCAGCCTGTCTTAACCAGAATTGAACCTGGGACTTTTCGGTTCACAGGCCGATGCTCTATCCACTGAGCCAAACCATCTAGGACTGAACTTTTCTTTTTTTTATTAGTGTGAATTAATCTCAATGAAAATTTCTACCTTCCATTGTCAAGGAGAAGAAATTTAGTCAAAATGATTCCATCTCACTCAGAGGCAGGGGTGGCGTGTGTGTGTGTGTGTGTGTGTGTGTGTGTGTGTGTGTTTTAAACAGGACTAAATAGGTTTTAATATGTTTGTGATAGCCTCTGAAGATCCAGGTAGTTGGGCATAAACTGATATGGATTCCATTTGATTTCACAAATCAGTGAACAAAGTGGTCTTTCTTAAAAACGATTGCAAACTCTTTGTTACAAACAATGAAGGCAACTAGAAACCACAGATGGAGCTTCGAATCCCAATAGGTTTTCAACTATGTTTGACTTGCAAATCTGTTATGGAATAAATATGGAGTGCTTCAATGCCAGTCTTCCCAGTCCCTCTTTTCTGAAATAATATTGCAAATTTATTTAGCTTCTTTCCTCCTGAAAGATTCTCAAACATTCTATAAGTTATGGGTAGAGATACTCCCCAGAGAAATAGAAAAAAAATAGCAGAAAGGAGCAGTGAACATTACCCTTTCTTCAATAATGATGGATACTATTTGAATTCAGGATAGGAACCATCTATATTCCTCCAACATACATATTAGGCAATTTCCAAGGTTTTAAGTTAAACATTTGACATTGTATTAGTAAACTACCATATAATAAAGTCTATTTTATAAAACTTCTTTATAAAAATGGAGAGAAAGAAAGCTTTAAAAATATTTATCACAGAAAAAACAATTTATTTAAAAGTGACTACTAATAACTATGTTCTAACTTGAAAAAGAGTTTTGAAACATTTTGATGCATTTAAATATTTCAGTAGAGTTGGGGAAGACAGCCTTGAAGGAGTGAGTATATTTATTTTAAATTCTCTCCCAAGAGAAAGATTTGTTACTTTGCTCTCTTGTTCTTTAAAAATCTTAGGGAATAACACATCTTGTTTCCTATAATCTCAGTTGATCCAAATTCACAAACATTCAGTCTCTGGAATTCAGGACTGTGTTTTGTGCCTTGTTCAAGTTGGATTGCAGTGAGCTTTCTTAGAAAAAATACTATCAACTACAGTGCTCTGGAATTAAATAGTTTTGGTATGCTTTCACTTAATAATTTATCAACTTTTATAATTTGAAGACATAATAATGAGAAAGACACTCTCTGACCCACTGTGTTTACACACTATCAGAAAACCATTTAATAAATGATTTTAGTAGAATTATTTTCAAGAATATCCACAAGATGACCATAAGCAAAGCAACATAGGAAAACCATTCTGTCAAGGTAATTAAGAGTTTACATTTCAGCTAGACATTATTTTTTGGTTGGGTTGTCTAATTACAATCCTAAATTTAGACATGATAGGCCAGGTGCTTCTGGAAATATATAGCTGTGAAGAGCTTGTTTCTTGATCAAGATTAGATAGCTCTGATATCTAAATTTTCTTCCATGAATTCATGTGAGAGTACCACAAAGAGATTGCTACATGAAGAGCCTCCCAGCTTTTCATTTTGATATTTAATAATCACAAGTCAGCCAATAATCAAGTACAAAGAAATAAGACACTGAGAAGCCTGTAGGATGGAACCAGGTGCTGCAAAGCGTGCCTCTAAATGAGCAAGCTGATTCTGGACATACTGCATTCTCTTCACCCCAAGGCTCCATTTCCAGAAGATGCTCTAGAGCAGGAGCGGCCAAGCAGTGCAGCTTCTGCCTTTTCATCCCTGCTGATCCTCAAACCAAAAAGAAGGCCTACACTCCTCAGAGCAGTCCCAGAGTTTGCTGCCACTTTAGCATAAACATTCCAAGACATCTTTGATTCTCTAGTAAATGTAGATAGAATAGATTTTTATCTGCAAGATGTGATTTGTGAAACAAATGAACCTTTCTATGCCAAGTTTCCCTTTGCTCACCAAATCCCTTATGATTGAGATCAGATACCTAAAGAAGTAAATATTTAATTTGAGAAATTCATTATAGGTTAACATACATATATCTGAAAACAGATGCCCCATTGTCCTATCAGTCATTTACACTTCAGTGTGAATTGGTTTAATCAGATGTTTTACTCAGAGCAGATATTTAATAAGAAGGAAAATAGGAAAGAAATAACATTTGTTAGGACTAGGCAGTTACATACACCATTTCAGGTAACCCAGCAACCTAGTGAAATATGCATTATTATTAAAAAGGACTCTAGATTTCAAAGAGGCTGTTACTGGCTTAAATTAACCATTTAATTAAAAAAGTAATGTAGATTTAGTTCCGTGTGAATGAAAAGTAAATACACTTGAAGAAGAGACAAGAGGAAGAGAAATACAAGAAGTAGGAAGAGTAGGGGATCAGTGATTGGTATTGGTATTTATATTCTGTATGCATGCAAAACACCCTGTTGTAAGAGTGACCTTGGACAAAATGACCCAGGTGAAATTTACTTCTGTGCAATAGTATTGAAGAGAAGTGATAATAGGTTCTATGTTGATTTTATGTGATATGTAATACACACTTGTATTGCATATATAAGAAGAAATAAATGTACGACAAAGGCAAAACAGAATATAAAATAGCAAACAGCAATAACAAACATTTTTTGAGCTTGCTGTCTTGAGCTCTTCTTACTGATATATGAACAGAAGAAATATTCCTAGGTTTATGCTCCAGGGACTATCAAGACACAAGTACTGGTTAAAGTCCACCATTTTGAGTACTTTTTTTTTAGGCTAGACGCTGTATGTATGTATGTATGTATGTATGTATGTATTAAAAAGTCCTTATTGAGAGTATTACAAATATCTTCCCTTTTTCCCCCATTGCCCCCTCCACCTGGTTCCTGCCTCACCCCAGACCTTCACCACCCTATTTAGAGTAGACATAGGTTGGCAGTGGCCTTAGTTTACCATACATCTGCACTAGATACTATGCAACAGCTCAAATTAAACTGTTCCTCTAATACCACAAAGCTATTGTAAAATGCAAATGCAATAAAGTGAATGAAGTACTTTATAAACTGCTGAATATCATACAAGTTCAAGGTAACTTTACAATAAATTCCAAATCCCTGTTATAGATTGTTAATCTAGGTAAATGAATGATCATATTCCTTCATTTAGGAAACCATATGACTCTGTGAGTATGATATGTAACAAAAAAAGGAGGTAAAATTGAAAGAATAAACACAAATACTTAAGAATTCAAACTGGTGTATTTACTATTAATTTTTTGTGTGAAATGGTAACATAACATTTATTGAGTTATATCATTTTCAAAATCCTTGCTTCTTTAGTAACCCAAAAGACTTTTTCTTTAAGTGTAAAATACTTTCAAGTAAAAAAATGATGCTACTGAGGCATCATTCAGATCAGCTGAAAAGTTACTAACAAATGTAATGCTCTGAACTTTATCACTAAAATTCCTTTACAAGAGACACTCTTGAACACTACATAAGAGTATTGTCATGTATTATAGAAACCTAATTTTTACCATGCGTATTCTGCCAATAAAATAGAAATTTGCCCTTATATTTGGATAAAATCTCTGAAGTCAATGGTGAATCAGCTACAATGTCT
>NW_005356870.1:1232698-1264021 GCF_000412655.1 Myotis brandtii | reverse complement strand
GTTCATTTTGTCATTGCAAACCATGGTGTAGACTATGACAGGGCCATCACGTTTGCGTTGATTTTTTGTGTGTAGGAAGTGTCAGAAAAAACTTACTAGTTTGTAAGAAAAAAAGGAAATAGAGAAGGGGCTTGTAGAATAATAAGAGGCAATTTCTTCTTTTTCCAACAGGCAAAATATTAAGTCTGAGAAGCTCCTTGAGTGACAGAGCTGAAAGGCTAACAAAACTCAGCCTTGCAAGTAAGGATAAAATCAAGACTTTTAGCCATCACAAACACGTTAAAACATTAAAAAATAGGTTAATGTAGTACGAAGTAAATCCTTCAGTTAGAGAATATGTATCAGGGAATCAAGGCTAATGATGTGGTTCTCACCACAAAAGTTTGATGAACTCCAAATGTTTAATAGGAAGTCCAGAGAAAGGTATGCTTTTTAGGAAAACTGCAATCTTGGCTATTGGATGTGAATCTTACTACAATCCAATAGAAAATAAGTCATTTCTTTTTGAGAATTATACTATCTGGTAAAGTATGAAACAATACTAAAAACTTCTGATTCTTTGAGTCTTCAGAAAAAAAGTATCCTTGGAACCCTAGACCTACCTGAATAAGTTGAAAAAGCTGCTCTGCATTCTAACAGGGTGTATTCTCCAATGTCCTCTTCAGATGTGTCAAGGAGGGTAAAAAACAGATGTTTTCAAAAGGCAGTGCCAATTGCCATAGAAATCACTGGGTTGTGGTATCTTTTCTATGGATCAGAATTGAGGTTTAATCAAGGAATATTACCTTTGTCAGGGGAAGGGATCCACCCAACATCTGCCCTGTGGCTTTAGAAATGCTATAAACAAGCAATGACAGGATGTCTTCTAATCCTCATTTCTACCCTTTTCTGAAGGGGAATGTTACGGTTGTCCTGTTTATGTCCTACCATTTTATGTTGTATACTCAGTGGGAGGAGGTGAGGACATGGGAAAATAACTTGTCTTTGTACTTCATACGTGTCTGAATCAAGAAGAGTCAGATCTGGGCCTGATAGAGAGGTTTTTAACATTATCCTTGATACAGAGACTACTTTTTACACATAGATCCTACAAAGACCTTAACTCCTTTCTTTGACTAAGTAAGACTTTGAGCTTTTCTTCCTTGGGAAAGAGGTGAGTCTACTTTGTGTGTGAAAGAAGAATAAACCAAATATTTAGAGGCAAGGAGGGAGAACTATGAGAGTTTGTAGAACTATTTACAAATATGCTGCATTTAAAATTTTTTTTTTCATATAATAGGATCAAACTTCCCTGCATCCTTAAGTTTACCTTTGACCATCTGGCTTGTTCTTCTCAATATAATGTGAGAGGAATTGATGTGTCATTTCTGGTGAGAAGTTTAACAGCCAGCGTGTGTTTCGCCAAGCTCCCTTCACCATTGCCACAGCTCTCCATGGTGTTCCAGATATTGGCTATTCCATCAGCTTGAGTCCTTGAGTGAGATGCAAATTAGGCACATCCCTGAGGTTGACCATACTAGAAATGTTGTCTGGACCAGAAATAAATCTAGCTTAGCCCGGATGATACAATAGCCTGCTCTTTTCTCTTCCCTACTTCTTGGAAGCAATCCCACCCATAGTGAGTATGTGTTTGCTTCTGCTCTTACATAGCATACACTTACAGGTTTAATGATGCCTTGGGAGATGTGTATCAATAACCTCATTTGTCTACAGATGTTTAGTTAAATCTTCCAGTTTTGCCTTTGTAAGTACTAAAATCGACTTTGTTCCTTATCAGTGAAGTCTTTGTCTTATTTTTAATGACACTATTCTAAGTGCTTTATGTATTGTATCTTACTTAATCTTCAAAACTACCTTATGAGGGATGTTTTGTTATTACTATTATACCTTTACAACTTGTACAGCTATTTTTAATATTATCAGTCCTTAGAGAAGAGGGATTGAGATGCAGAGAAATTAATCTTGTCCAACAAATTTGCTTCATTTCCTTTATTTCATGATTACTAATTTTATTAAATAGAAGAAAATACCATCAAAATTGAAAAAAAACATAGTTCTTTTTTATTTGTACAACTCTCTTGGACTTTTGGTTTTTAAAATTCAGCATTATGTTTTCAGGAGCGAACGATTTAGGCTCTTTAGGAATAAGTAATCATTGTTCTACAAATAAATAATTCACTAAAAAGAATTCTAAGTAAGTAAACAAATGTGAGAATTATTTTTAAAATGTACTTATTAAGATGCCATCAGAACAGAAAAATGAGAAACTCTACAATGCTTCATATTGTCTATTATGAGCGGTATATGGTGAAAATTTGATTTCACATTGTAAATAAGGTCATTAGAGAGAGTATAATTTTAAAAATAGTTAAATTGCCTTGTTGATATGCATAGATAATGGTTGGACAAGAGAATTTTTTTAATATATATATTTTTTATTGATTTCAGAGAAGAAGGGAGAGGGAGAGAAAGACAGAAACATCAATGATGAGAGAGAATCATTGATTGGCTGCCTCTTGCATGCCCCCTACTAGGGATCAAGCCTTGCAAGTTGGGCATGTGCCCTTGACCAGAATCGAACCTGGGACCCTTCAGTCCGCAGGCTGATGCTCTATCCACTTAGCCAAACCAGCTAGGGGCAAGAAAATATTTTTAAATGCACCTAAACCTGGGGCTGAGAATTTCAGCACAGTTCCATGGACACTGACACTGATTTCCCTAAGTGCCCACAAGATCCTGGCGTATGCCTATTGCCTTTGCACTCCCAAAGGTGCCCTGGTATGAGCGATAATTTAGTGATCATCCTAACTATATACCATCTCTTGATTTGCATGCATGAAGTTTATATGTTTTTATACTCAATATACTGTAGAAAAATGAGATAATGATTATTAGCTAAGAAAGATAAAATTTCAAATCCCAAACTTTCTATCAAGACAAAATTTAAATGTGCAATATAGATGTGGTTCTTGTAACAATACTATAGAAAGTATTAGGACTATCTTTGTGTAGTTTCCAAGGTTGATATTATAATGTATTTGATTAACTGAGTGAATGTTGATAGAAGCATAGTGTGTTGTGGATGGAGTAAGCGGTTCTTTATCCCTGCTGTCCTCTGTATTTTAGTAAGGAAAAGAAAAGCTTAATTACCTTATCAACCAAAGCAATCTCCAATCTAGTTTGGATATATAGTTGGTTAAGAATTTTATGAGCACTTAAGCCCTCAAAACAATCATGTATTATCACATTTTCATATAAAATAGTTTTAGCCACCAGTCTCTTCTCCAAATCTGTAACCTTATTTCCCAGTGTAAATTTACCATGAATTGGTCTGGAGCCAGAATTCCTGACAGGTAGAGTCAAGCAACTAATGAAGTTAGTGCTTCCGCTGCACTTGCTCCTCAGGATATAACCCCATTAAGTTATGTTAGATGGAGGAAGAGTCTTCAACATAAAAGGATTATGAAAAGAAATTCAATTAACTAGGTGGATAGATGCTTACTATATTGTAAGAGTTCTCAATGTTGGAAATTCTATTGTTTATACAATTTTGCCCCAGAGCTTTCTAAATAAGTCTTTAAGTAACTTTTTATTGTTAATCAGAATCAAATCAATTGATCTTGACCCCTTTTCAATCAACGTTGGCTTGGTGAATCAGTCATGAAGATAGACCCAATAATTTTACATATTTCATATATTCTCATTATCATTCACATATAAATATTTTAAAGGTCAAGAGGTGTCATTTGTATTTCAGCTCTAAAATATTATGTGGTGTATATTGGTAATTTAATCCTTCAAGAATGAAGGTATAAATGTTAAAGGATTTCACCATTAAAAAGCATATTCAATAAAAATTTTTTTTGATAATTCAGAAACAACTAATCTCAGTAAATTTATAATTGTATTTTAGGTTACTTAAGATCACATCATTTAAGGTGATCTGAGGTTAGGTAAAGAAAAGGTCTCTAGTTCAGCCATTGCTAATCTCTCACATTTATATGATACTTAATTTTTCCAAACATCTTTTCTAGGCATTAATTCGTTTGCTTCATGATATAAAACCTGATTGCTGTCTTCACTTTTTATGAGAATATTCAGGCCCGAAATCATAGTCCAAATCACATAGTTATGAAATGACATGGCTCAAATTTTAACTCAAAATCTTCTGCTTCCAAGTAAAATGTTCTTTTCAGAACAGTGATGTGTTGGTTTTGTTGTAATTGGAAAACTCAATGTGTGTTTATGTTTGTTTGATTTTTTAACCAGGGGTTTGATGTTTTCTCTATATTCATAGAAGAGATTTGGATAACCACCACAGATAGATTTAAAAGTAATCTATTCGTAGTTCATATGGATTGATTACTAGGATACATTAAAATCAATGTACTTTCACCACATAAAACAAAGGAGATTCCAAACTAAGATTTAAAAAAATCATTGACCTACCTGATATATCCATTCAAGTGGATGACTTCATTATCCATGCATTCAGGTCACAGAATGGGCACTCTTGTAGTCAAGCACTATAGTGTAAGCAACCAATAGAGTCCTCCATGCTCATGCTTGGTGTTCATCGCTGCCATACTAAACTCTTTGCCCTCCCTGACCTACTGCACTTGCAAGTTTCAGACTTGTTTCTGTTCCAGGTTGACCCTTGCCTGCCTTGCCCTCCTTATGGTTGGTACTATTCTATAGTTTAAAATTCTTGCTTTGCTTCTCAACTTTCACTCTTTTGTATCTGATGACATTGCTTCTGGATGTTCCGGGTAAAAATTCTTGCTGTCTAATCCAGCATTTTTTTTAAGTGTCACTTGAGGCCCAAGAAAGGAACCAGAAAAATGGGAAATACAAAACTCAGTGGCTTCACCTTTTATAAATAAAGAAATATTGCTCACAGTGACCTGTTTTAATCTTCGCTTAAAAGTGAGAGCAGATTTCAGAAGCCTAATTCAGTTCATATTAAATACAATGTCCATCTCTGGCCTCTGACAGAGTAGTGGCTACCCGGCTGGTGCATTCCACCTTAGTAATGGCTATCATTGCAGCAGTGGACAGATTCCCACTTCCTATATATATATATATATTACTTTAAGACTGAGATGAAAATGCTCTGTCTGAACATAAGTTATTAATAACCATTGGTAGGATTAAAGACTTCCAAAATATAGGCTGATGCCAAATACATTAATAGTTCTGAAGAAGCCATTACAGTTGATGGTGTCAGTGATCTGATGAGAGACTATAATAGGGACATCATCTCTGTGACCCAGCAAAATACCACTTATACCTTCAGTGTGATGAAATGAAAGACATTAAACTTATGGGATTCCTTAGGGCACAAAGAATGGTAGGAGAATGTTAGGTGACCTTGTGAATCAAGTCTCACCGTTTCCAGGGATAGTAATAAAGGCTAAAATGGCATATATACTCACTTATTTATGAAGTCTTTCCAATATATTTTTGAAGCTGCATAGATAATTAAAATATATAATCCTAATCCACAGCATGATAGAAACCAACCACAGCATTAATAACCACAAACAGAATTTCTTCAAATCCCTGAGCTAACTATCCGGCCATGTTATTTTTGTTGTTGTTGTAACAAAAAATAGTACTTTACTCCTCCAATTCCCAGTCTCAGCAGATTACATATAAAAACATCTATTTTGTATAATGTAAGTTTCAAATTTATTTGTATATTAGTTTAATGTACGTTTATTAAACACCATTGACGTGTTTACATTTCCATGTGTCTACCCATTCATTGAACAGAATTCATGAAGTTAGGGCTCATGAGGGACAGTTCATTGTTTCCCTACTTCAACTGTGTTTATTTTAGTTATTTTCCTCCCACCAGCTTTCTTTTTACTGCTGTGAATGTTTTGCTGATTTCACTTTTGGGAATCGTTTTTGCATTTCTCTTGATCTGTTTGAGCTGTATCTCAGTAGACACCAGAGGAGAGTCAGAATCAATATACTTAAGCAGCAATACTGGTAGGGAAATTAGGTCTTAGTGTAAGTGAGAAACAATTTAAAAGAAAATAGAAAACAACAAGAAATTTAGGGGGAAAATCCTTCCCATAGCTACATGTTTTCTACTTCATTTATATTTATTTCAACAGAAGCAGGAAATACAGCATGAAATTCCTTGTCAGCAAATACGGTTTTTCAATGGGGCAGGTTCAAATATATCCTAAATAGTAGTCAGAAATTAGAATCTAAAACTCTTGTCAAATGGCAATACTATGCCCAGTCATGTGGTGTTATTGTCATCATCATAATACCTGTGCTCCTTGGTCTATCAAAACTGTATATTTCTGTAGAAGATTACAAATACTTTCTTGTATATAAATGCTTTAGAATCTGAAAATATCTGTGAAAGGTAGACAGAGGTTATTGATTATATCATACAAATAAGAATATTAAGATCCAAATATATTATGTAACTTGTCTATTGTCAAAAATCTATAGGTAGAAAAACAGAGATTTGAAATCTAGTTGTTTTCTAGAGCACAAATTTTTCACTACTCTCTTACTCTGCCTCCAAAGACCTTGCATGATTAAGAGGTAGTAAAGGAGTCACATGCTATTTGAAAAATACTGTCTCTTACTTAAGGCGCCTGAATGAGCCATGCTGGACTTTACCTAAGATTGCTGAGTGCTACAGAAGCTAACACCTTGATCAATAAGAATATTCTAGAGATAGAAAGTTATGATTAGAGAAGATGCAAAAGTATAAAACCAAGGAGTAGTTCATTGGGAAGGCTTGGATAGTCATTACATGATCACATTCTACTGTTTCCACATAGTTTATGTTAATCCAAACAGCCTCCATGGATGATAGGAGAAGGAATAAATTGCTTTGTTTCTAAGGTTGTTTTCCTATTAGGGGATACTGGTGGAGTTGGGGTAGGAATCTTGGTAGACAGAAAATTAATTGCTACATTGATACATCGGTGCTATCGAATGTTTCTCCATCAGTACACATAGGCTGTATAAGTTTGCATGTGTACATGCATATCTACACATGCATGTGGTTGTTAGGATAGAATTCCCCTGGGATCCCCTCCTCTTTCAGTAACTCTCTTGAAAAGCCATCTCTGCTTCCATGTAAGGGCAAAACTGACTAATAAGAGTCATTACCTTTAGTTAGGCAGAGAGAAGCCTGGAAAGTGGCTGAAGGTGGAAGCTTATCAGAGCAAAAGGAGATGATTCTGCCAATTGATATATAAAACAAACCAAATTCTAAATCCAAGTGCCTCTTAATTCCCATCTTATTCATACTCTTAATCACCAGGGCAAAGGTAGGGAGCTCTTCTCTTACCCACATTCCCTGTAATTATGATCAGGGCAAGAAGCACACGAATTTCCCTTAGATCAAAGGTTCCAAACCTTTTTTTGGCCATGCCTCACCTAAGCATCTCTAAAATACTGATGCCCCTCCACCCCATGACATATAATTCTCATTCAAAAAGTAAACTCCTATTCACGTGGAGGAAGCCTAAAAGGCCATTAACTTTGTCTAAACAAGCTTCCAAAGAACATGGCATCCATGAAAGAGAAAAATAAAAGAACAAAAGGACAGTTGAAGTGCTGAGGAAGAAATCACTAAGAAATTGTTAAAAAATAATAATAATATGAAGTGATATGACAAAATAGCAAAGAAATTTCAAAACATATAATAGAGAACTGAAATGCATCAATATGTCACAATATATATTTATATACTGTATATGAGGCCCCTAGAATCATAATAAATGCAAAAAATTCACTGTTAATAACTCATTCTCAAGTTGCTCCCCTGTGGGGCGTGTGCCCCACATTGGGAACCACTGCCTTAGATTTACAGAAAAGTTGTAAAGATAGTTCAGAGGGTTTGTGTATACTCGTCACCTAGTTTCCCCTGTTGCTAATTTCTTATCTTATTTTGATAACTTTGTTGCTGATAAGAAACCAACATTGATATCCTTCCGTTAATTAACTTTCATCACCTGGCCGAGGTAGTGTTTGCTAGGTTTCTTAATACTCCTTTCCATAGTTTACTTTTTGGAGGAAAATCACTTAGCACAACCCACATTCAAACTTGGGAAAGAGTATTAAGCTATTTACTGGATGTTAACAGTATCTACCTAAATTATTTCAAATTCCTTCAGTTTGAAGAAGTTGTTTTAACATTTCTTGTAGTGCAAGGCTACTTGTGACAAAACATCCAATTTTTTGTTTATCAGAAACTGTCTTTGTTTTGCTTTCATTTTTAAAGAATATCTTTATAATTTATATTCCAGGTTAACACGTTTTTACTTACTTTCAGTATTTTAATACTTCATTCCATTTTATTCTAGGTTGCATTGGTTTTGATGAGAAGTTAGCAGTTATTATTTCCCTGTATATAATGGCTGCTTTCAAATGTTTTTTTCTAGAAAATTGGATTTTAGCAATTTGACAGTGATGGGTACAGGAGTGGTTTTCTTTGTATTTATTTAGACTGATTTTCCTTGAACTTTTTGAATTTATGCAGTAATAATTTTCATCAAGTTTAGAAAATTTTCGGCTATTATTTTTTCAAATGCTTTAAAAAAAATCTTGCTTACTCTTTCATCTTCTTCTGGGATTTGAATTACAAATATCATCAGACCACTTTTTATGGTTCCATTGGCAATTAGGATGTTATTTTGTTGTTGTGTGTTGTATATTTGTTTTATCTCTATGTATTTCAATTTTAATAGTTTTATTTGACCTGTCTTTTAAGTTTACTGGTTTTTTTTTATTGCAGTGTCCAATTTGCTGTGAAGCTGATTTCACTACAGATATTCTACTTTTACCATTAGAATTTCCTTTTCCCTCTTGTGATTACTTAGCCGTTTGCTTAAGGTTATATTTTCCTTTAAGACATTATAGATATTTACGATAGCTCTTTTAACATCTTGATCTCTAATTTCAACATTTGTGTAATCTCTGTGTAATTCTCTGTATTAACTGTTTGTTTTTTTTCCTCCTGATTAAGAGTCACATTTTCTTCTTTTTATAGTTTTTTTTTTTGGGGGGGGGGTAGGATATTGGGAATGTTACATTATTAAGAATCTGATTGTCAACTTCAGCTTGTTCTGGTCAAAGCTTGGTTTTAGCTTTTGCTGGAGTAGGTCTAGAGTAGCCTTCACCCTCAAATGAGGCCTTTCTAGGATCTCAATCTAAGGCAGATGATGGTCAGTGAGGCCTTCCCACTCTGGATAGTCATAACTCCAATGTCCCCCAGTATTGTGAAACTTCCAGTATCTCTACTTGACTCACAAGCCCCTAGTAGTTTTCCTCAAAAGACCTTGCACAGTACTTCCCTGCATATGTATAGCTCTGTATTTGACCAAAAGATTAGAGAAGTCCTTTTCAGATTTATGGGACTCCTTATTTATGAAGCTCCCTCCTCTCTGGTGTCCTGACCATCTTCTCAGAAAACCTGAACTTTATTTTTTTTTCCCTCCTGATTAACAAGATTTCTGCTCTCTATTATATTCCACTTCTTTGTGCTGTGATTTGGACATTGGCTCCAGGCAAAACGTGTGGTGAATATGAAGTTCAGATTATATATTTCCTTTATCTCAAGGGTTGTATTCCTATACTGGAATGCATGAGAAATTAGTCTGTGTAACTGGCTTTGTTTACTAAATATTGAACCAAAGAGAAAGAAAAGGAGAAAAGTTATGCTTTAAGAAGAAGGGGTTGAGAAGCACGATGTACCAATGACTTGAGCAGGTCTAGAGTGATGCAATGGCCTGAGAAGCAAGGAAAAGCATAAGGCAAAGAGGGTCACTGAGAGAAGGGAAAAGCCTTGATGCAAGCGCTGCTTCCTACACTTTGATTTAGAATCCACCTGACCTAGAAGTTTTTAACAGGACTCAGCCCATTAATCTTTGCAACACTCCAAACTAAGAGTCAATAGTTGTACAAAAGAAGGGATATCAGAGAGTAGTACAGATAACTTAATTTTAATTTGAAGATTAATATAATACAGTAGTCACCCTTTGGTTTCAATTACCTGAGGTTAACCATGGCCTAAAAATTTTAAGTAAAAAAATTGCAGCAATAAATAATTCATAAGGTCTTTATTATTTTTAAAAAATTATATTTTTATTAATTTCAGAGAGGAAGGGAGAGGGAGAGAGAGATAGAAATATCAATGAGAGAAAATCATTGATTGGCTGCCTCCTGCACGCCTCCTACTGGGGATTGAGCTGAAACCCAGGCATGTGCCCTGGACTGGAATTGAACCTGGGATTCTTCAGTCTGCAGGCCATTGCTCTATCCACTGACCCAAACCAGCTAGGGCTTTATTATTATTTTTTTTTTAATCCTCACTCAAGGATTTTTTTCCCATTGATTTTTAGAGAGAATGGAAGGGAGGGCTAGAGGGGGAGAGGGAAAGAGAGAGAAAAAACAACATTGATTTGAGAGAGTCACATTGATTGGTTGCCTCCCACACATGCCCAGACCAGGGACAGGGATCATACATGCAACCCATGTATGTGCCCTTGACAGGGAATCAAACTCACTATCTTTGGTGCTCAGGCCTACGCTCTAACAATCAAGCAACACCAGCCAGGGCAATAATTCATGTTTTCAATTCGCACTGTTCTTAGTAGTGTGATGAAATCTCACACAGTCCCACTTAGTCCCACCCAGGACATAAATCACCCCTTGTCCAGGGTATCCATGCTTTATATGCTCCCCACCATTTAGCCACTTAGTAGCCAGCCATATTGGTTATTAGATGGGCTGTCCTGGTACTTCAGTGCTTGTGTTTAAATCACCCTTTTTTTTTTTTTTTACTTAATAATGGTCCCAAAGTGATTCACATAACTTTTATTATAGTATAGTATTAAGGTTGTTCTATCTTTTATTAGTTATTAATGTTAATCTTTTACTGTGTCTAATTTATAAATTAAAATAACATGAAATGATTTGATCTTCAACATAGAGCTTGTTAGCATTCGATTTGGGATCAGAGCTCAATGCCTCTGGCTCTTGGCCCTGGCATTCTTTCCACACCTCCCCCGAGAACTTTATTTTTCTGGTTATGGATACTCTAAGTGAGGACATAGCCCGCCTACAGCCACAGAACAATCCAAAGAAGCAAGATTAATATCTGCCAAGATTTTTGAATGCATGCTCATACTCTCAGGTGTTTCCAAAACTCTTTAAGCATGCTCTAGTAAAGTTTTGGACAGAAATATATGTGCATATTTCTATCTACAGACACTGATCTATCCTTATAGTATATATCATTTTCCATAAACTTTGTTGGCATTGTTACTACCCAAGAGGTTGAAAAGATTGATGCCTAACCTGGAGCTCTTTCCATTTCAAGAATAAATATATGTTGCAAAACTGTCTCTAGTTTTAGTCATTGCCAACCCTGTGATTCCTGAGATTGCATAGGCACATCAACCAGAACCCTTAGTAGGTCTTACATTCAACATTCTGTGGAATGAGTAATTGCATGTGTTAATGAGAAACCCAGTACATGGAGTACCAACAACTCAGATTCATCTTCTCCTTGTCTAAAAGGAAGGCTATCCAAGAATTACTCCCAATTCATTATAGCTCTTCATAAACATAGACTAATGCAATTCTAAAAGTTCAACTCTTCATTTTAAAAATGAGAAAATATACATACAAAAGACTAAATGGGCCACCCGAGGCCACATAGATAGTTTGTAGCAAAGCTACAATGGAATCTGGGCCTAAGGACTTAATTCAATTGTCAGGGCCCCTATAAAGATTTGTACCATTGCAATGGAAAAAAAAACTAAGTTAGGAAAATATCTTAAAGAGCTGAGTTTTTCATATTTAAAAAGAATAAAACAATAGAATATTTCATGAAAGGCTGTCATAACATGTGTCTTTTATTGGATCCGACACTCACAATCAGACATACAAACACAGAGACATACACACACTCAGAAACCTATTCTGCATCAAAATTGGGTGAAATTCCCCCAGATGCTGCTATGTCAACCACTGGTATCATCAAATATTTTTAATCTCTTTTCTGAGTACAACTCAGATAGTCAACAGCTGGGAATAAATAAGCAATATAAATCTCTATTTCTTGAAAACAGGAATGAAGTCTATACCTTTCAGATAACTTAATAACCTCTAGCATCGATTATAAATATCCAGCTTTCTGTATAAATTACATTGCGTTTGGAATATTGTACTCAGCCCTGAGTTATTTGTTTCATATATTGCATTTCTAGGTATACAAATTAAAAAGAAAGGCTTTAGAATGTGATTAAATCACGATTGGAGGGGGGTGTGTACTATCTACATAACTCTAAAAAGTGTTCCTTTCTATAAGTTCCCTGGTTCTTTGTTCTAATTGCATTTAATTAAATAACTGCTCTAGAATTTCAAAATACATCATGAATTCACAGTGTCAAGGGAAACGACCTAGTAACTCTGATGTTGAAACAGTTTAATCTTGCCCTGGACAGTGAGGACTCAACATCTGATGGTCACAGGCCATTAGCTGTTCTTGTCTGATACAAGCAGGGCAAAGTTTTGCCAGTTTCATGGATCAGGTTGAGCTGTGGTACTTCCTTTAGTTTTGAACAGTGACCAGGCCTGTTGTATAGCCAATCTGACCTTTGCATCTGTGAGCAAGGCTTAATGCTGACCAGCGGAGTCATGCTGAATCAGGGCAGATCTTAATCAGGGCCCGTTCACCCATGGCTCTCTGTCAGCACTGAGCAACACGTTACACAGCTAACAGTGGTGGGTGGGCCTCCTTCTCATAAAGGCTTTGAAAAATTCAAATAGATCTTTATTATGAAGTCAATAAGGTTCAGCCCTGACTAAACGGAAGCCCTCTGTTCTAGGAGACACTGGTGACAGTTATTTGGCCAGTTCATTCATTGTCAGTTCAACACTTCATTTTAATCAAAATGCATTCTCAAAGAAGCTCAGACCCCGTATGCAGAACAATGAATTGATACCTGAGTGTATATAGAGATCCATGCATGAAAGGAGAGTACCCACAGAATAAGATGCATCAGTCCCAATATATACAAATTAGTCTCCTGAAGTCACAGATTTCATTATGTAAAATTTCATTACAAATGTTCTTGGGTCCCTGAGTTCTTGACCTTTTTTGTTGTTTTATAACAAAGCAATATTAAGTTCAACATATTAATATTTTAGACAATATGTAAAATCAGTTTGGAAGAAAATTAAATCCATGTCATACAGATGTATACCCATACAAATAAATGGAATATATTTGTTTTTTCCCTCAGGAGATTTTTATCTCTCAATTTTGCAACAATAACATGACAATAGCACTGTGTGGCTTAATCTAGAATCAGTACTGCCTGGCATATAAGGAGCACTGAAGGAGGAGGCATGGCAGAAATTCATTTGCATGAGGTCCTAAATGCATCTTGAGCAAACTCATACGGGGGGAAGGAAAAAGCCATCCATTACTTGCCCTTTCCCTGATACATCATGGTATTAAGAACAGACACAATTTGTAAGAGGAATTAAATGACCTCTTCTTAATCTTTGTATCACATTGGGACACAAGTGTATTATCTGGAGACCACTTCTCTTCCTCAGTGTAATATAGGTCACCTTTTAACTTTGAAGCACACAGCTTTCAGGGACAAGCTGGGATGTCCAGTGGCAGATGTCATAACAGTTGTCATTTCACTATAGCACATTTCTTGTCCTCAGAGGACTATTGAGTTAACAGAAACAGATTAGGAACAGGGAAGACCAACATCGAGTTCCAGGTTAGCCACCAATTTCCCAAACCATAACCTCTTAGAGCTTGGATTATGCATTTCCATTAATTCATTTTACCAATATGGAAACTAAGATTCATTTTATTTCTTTTATTCTCAATGTTTACTTTAGTTTAGTTTAGTTTTGTTTGTTTGCTTTTTATTTCAGAGAGGAAGGGAGAGGAAGAGAGATAGAAGCATTGATGATGAGAGAGAATCATTGATTGGCTGCCTCCTGCACGCCCCCCACTGGGGATCGAGTGCAACCCAGACAAGTGCCCTTGACTGGATTAGAACCCAGGACCCTTCAGTCTGCAGGCTGACGCTCTATCCACTGAGCAAAACTAGCTAGGGCTATTCTCAGGTTTTTATATCCCTTACTAGTGTGACTGTGATTTCAGAGGACTAACATGCATATACAGACCTATGAGTAATATCACCATAACAACTTATAATGATCTTTCAAGATTCCTATGGTTCCTATAAATATGTCAAAAAGCCTATATTATGTTGTGGTTTAATAAATATTATGTAACATTGATGGTTAATAGTGTACTCTATGAAACCAGACAGCCTTGGATTATAATTAAGCTTTTAAATTTATTAGCTATATAATCTTAGGCAAGTAAAGTAACCCCTCTATGGCAGTTTCATTAACTGTAAAAATGTTTATAAAAATAATTCCATCTTAAGAATTGCTGTGAGGTTTAATGATTAACACATATAAAGCAATTAAATTAATACTTGACATGCAGAAAGATCTCAAAAATATTAACTCAATAACATTATATTTTTACAAAAAGAGAAAATATGAAAATAAAATTCTGAACATTATGCTAGCCTAGAAAATTTTATTAATTCCACATAGGTTCTGAGTTACTCTTTATGTGATCCTTCTTTCCAAGGCCACAGAACCAAGTTAAGTTCCTTAATTATAATGTAAACTCAATAAATATCACTGTGAATATTTTTCCTGTTAGCAATCTGTTAGTACTTGGAGGAAAATGGTAAAAATTCCCACTAGAAAATAAATGGCTGTGACCTGAGAAGTTTTGTGGTTTTTTTTTTAATTTGAATAGTGTCAAATATTTCTTGTAATCCCCCAAGAATCACTGAAGATGAAGACATTTAATCCCAGGTTGCCAAATACAAACAAAAATACAGTAAACACTATAGAAGTTTTCACATCTTTATCAGTTCTAAAACATTACACACATGAATTATAAATTAAAATTTGATTCATTCAATATTAAGCTCAAATTGGAGGCAGGACTATATTATTCAATTAAGCAACTTAGTTTGAGATCATTGTACGTTCATGTGCAATTGTAAGAAATAATACAGAGATATATCATGTACCCTCTAAGAAGGTTTCTCAATGGCAAGTAACATCATACAAGACTATGGTACAACAATATCACAACCACAATATTGATATTGACACAGAATCTTTCCATCACAAGGATCCCCTCTGTTGCCTTTTATTTTTTTTTTATTATTTAAAAAAATCTTCACCTGAGGATATTTTTCCATTGATTTTTAGAGAGAGTGGAAGAGAGAGGGAAAGACAGAGGGAAATATCAGTGTGAGGGAAATACATGGATTGGTTGCCTCCTGCATGCTCCTCGACCAGGACCAGGACCAGGACCAGGGCCAGGGCCCAGGCCAGGGAGGAGCTTGCAACCGAGGTACGTGCTCTTGACCAGGAAATTGATTCTGGGACCCTTCAGGTCACAGGCTGACCCTCTAGCCACTGAGCCAAACCAGCTAGGGCTGCCCTATTGCCTTTAAAAAAATTTTTTTTAAATATATATATATATTGATTTCAGAGAAGAAGGGAGGAGAGAGAGATGGAAACATCAATGATGAGAGAATCATTGATCAGCTGCCTCCCGCACGCCCCCCACTGGGGATCGAGCCCTCAACTCAGGCATGTGCCCTTGGCCGGAATCGAACCCAGGACCCCTCAGTCCGCAGGCTGACGCTCCATCCATCAAGCCAAATCGGCCAGGGCTCCCCTATTGCCTTTTAAGGCCACATCCACTTTCCTCACACCCACACCACCTTCTTAACTCATGTAACCACTGTTCTACACTTCATTTCTATAACTATGTTTTTGTGTGAAATATTATATAATGAAGTCATCCAGTGTGCAAACTTTTAAGGTTTTTTTCAACTCAGTATTATTCTTTAGAGTTTTATCCACTTTGTATGTATCAATAGCTTGCTCTTTTTTTAAATTAGTGAGTAGTATTCCATAGTATGAATGCAATACTATTTAAACATTTACCCTTCAAAGGATTTCTGAGTTCTTTCCAGTTTGGGGGATTTTCATGTACAATTTTTGTATGTGTATGAACATTCATTTTTATCTGGAAAAAAATCACCCAGGTGTACTATTACTGGATCATATCATAGTCACATTTTTAAGAAACTGCCAAACTATTTTCCAGACTGTTTGTACCATGTTACATTCCCAATAGCAATGTATTGAGTGATCCAGTTTCTCCAATTCTCACCATAATTTTTGTCAGCACCATTTTCTACTTAACTATTTTGATAAGGTGCAGTGATGTCTTTCTATAGTTTTAATTTGTATTTCCCTCAAGAATAATGAAAATGAGCATCTTTTCAGGTGTTTATTTGCCATGGGTATCTGTATACCCTCTTTAATGAAATGTCTGTTTATATCTTTTCCATATCGTCAAATTGGATTGCTTGAGTTTTACTGTTTTTTTTTTTATAGTTCTTTATGTATTTTAGATGCTGGTTTGTGTTGGATATGTAGTTTGCAAATACTTTCTTCCAGGAAGTATCTGTCTCCACCAACAACACATACTCTTTATTACTGTAGCCATTTAGTAAGTCTTGAAATTAGACTAATTGATTCCTCCAACTTTATTCTTCCTTTTACAATTGTTTTAGAAATCCTATTTTCTTTGCTTTTTCATATAAACATTAAAATAATCTCTATATTTACCAAAAATCATTCTGAGATTTTGACAGGATTTTTGTTAAACTTGTATATCAATTTGGAAAAAAATGGAATTTTTATTATGTTAAATCCATGAATACATTATACCTCTATTTATTTTGATGTTCTTAATTTATTTTATCAGCATTTTGTAGTTTTAGCATACAAGTGCTGTACATGTTTTACTATAATTATATTGAAGTATTTTTAAGTGGTTGTAAATGATGTATTTTTAAGTGGTTGTAAATGATGTATTTTTCAGTGTACAAGTACATATGCTAATATAAAAAGTATATTAGCATATGTTTTTGCATATTTATCTTGTATCCTGCAACCTTCTCTTAATAGTTCTAGGGTTCTACTTGGCCTTCCTGATAGCATATGGGGGAGGCGGGCACATGGGTTGCTTCATTACTGTTTGGCAAGGGTGGATGTTTAGACTCTTTACTGGCCTTTCTTGGTGTGGTTGGAAGTAAGATCACAGTTATGTTTTCTGTGATATTTGACTAGAGAAGTTATTGTATCAAAGTTTCTTGTCTTGTTTGACTATCCATCTCCTAATCCTCTGGCTTAGGAATTAGCCTCTGTTTTGTCTCTTTGGTCTGTGCCTGTTGACATTTCTAGCTGCTGACTTATTTAGCTTCAAGCTGGGATATACGAGGCAAAAATAAAACCCAAGAATTCACCACTGTGTTATTTTTCAGGTCCAGAGTCCCCTATCCAATCTTCCTTATCCTCTTTACCATTCAGAGTATTCTCTAAATAAAGATTTTAGTTGTACTTAGAGAGAGGAATAAGGAAAAGTACATCTATTCCATCTTCCTGGAAGTGGATGTTGGATATGTTTTAAGTATTGTAAGCTGTTTCATTGTTAATGCAATTAATTAAGAAATGTCAAACTCAATTTTATTACCATGACTTGGTTATTAAAATTCCCATTACCACCTGGTTGTGTCGTTCAGTGGTTGAGCATCAACCCATGAACCAGGAGGTCTAAGGAAAAGTACATCTATTCCATCTTCCTGGAAGTGGATGTTGGATATGTTTTAAGTATTGTAAGCTGTTTCATTGTTAATGCAATTAATTAAGAAATGTCAAACTCAATTTTATTACCATGACTTGGTTATTAAAATTCCCATTACCACCTGGTTGTGTCGTTCAGTGGTTGAGCATCAACCCATGAACCAGGAGGTCATGGTTCAATTCCTGGGTTGCAGGCTCAATCCCCAGTAGGGGGCATGCAGAAGTCAGCAAATCAATGATTCTCTCTCATCATTGATTTTTTTTTATCTCTCTCTCCCTCTCCCTTTCTCTCTGAAATCAATAAAAAAATTTCCTCTTACCTTCTACAATTAGATAATATGTCTGATTTGTGTGTTGGAGTAAGAAGCACTATTGACTTTTGCTTTTTTTCTAAAGGTAATTTGATTTTTTTTGCATTAAGAATTATTGCATATGAAATTACTGTAAAGGTAATCAAAGCCTCAATTCACTGAACTCCAACTAGTCAGCAGTCTTCTGAGACCACAATTTGTCAATAAAAGCAAACATCAAGGGTGTTTAGTCTGGAAGTACCTGTTAGAAGCTAGAGATAGGCTTAGAGAGTCATAACTGATAGCTAAACAAACTGACATGGAATAATTTAAAAGAGATGGAGCATGACTATTAATGCAAACAGAATTAGGCATTAGAGGACCTGGGAATCTATCTGATGACGATAGAGTGGAAACAGAACTAATTAAAAAATGTGAAGAACTGCACTTAAGTCCCAGCTTGACTTCTAGTCAACTATGAAATCTTCCTCAAATCAGTTAAACTTCCTAAACCATAGACACTGTTGTTATTTGGAGAGTTAAATGAGCTTATTCACTACACAAATAAAAACTACTACTATTATTATTATGCATATTGATAAATACATTTATTTATATGATAATTATTATTTTGGAGATTTGTTTGGTTTTGAAATGCCATAAGTCATAGATTTACAGATTAAAAAAAAGAACATTTAAGGTTATCTAGCTAAGATTCTACAGATCATTGGTTCTCAAGTGTGGCTGCACATTAGAATTACCTGGAGAGCATTTTAGAAGCCTCAATGCCCTGGCCCATCTCCCAGAAATTTTGATTTAACTGATCTGGGGTGAGGCCCAATCATTAGTACTTTTCAATAGCTCCCCAGGTGACTTTAATGTGTACAGGACTGAGACTCACCAATCTTGACAAACGTCTTAAGTCCTGACTCAAGATGTCAGTCAGCCTGAGTAATTCAAAATTATTATTGGACTAGTAATTTTCAAAACAGGGTTGGAGGAGAGGGTTAGTTTGTCTTCCAACTCCTTCTCCCTGTCCCCCAAGAGGAGGCTTCACATGTTCATTTTGAAAATATTCTCTAGTGATTCTGATACCTGTCTTGCATTTTCAAACTGCACACCCTACCTCCATTTTTCTTATCTCCTTCTATCCTCCCAGTTGGGAGCTGACCTGTTTGAAAATCTTCTATGATTGGAACCTCACCATCTTCTGGGCATATAATTTTGTTTCAATAAGGAGAGTCTTCAATAAAGGAAGATGGAAAGATGACAAGGAGACAGATCTCAGATAATTATAAAGAAGATTCTGTGTGGTAATTTAAAAACAAATCACAACATAAGTTATAATATCTCCTGGAAATTGCAAACTCTTTTAATACTTACTATTCTTTATTTACTAAGCCTTTTACCTCAAAACTGTCCTGTAGAAATGGTATGATCATCTCTAATTTTCTAATAAAAAGGCTAGTTTTCTAATTTTCACAGAGGAGATAGCTGAGGCATATGGAAGATAAATAAATTGACTAAGGTAGTCAGCAAGTGGGATTGGAACTATAGCAGTCACTCTTACAGCTAGCTACATTCTGACACAAGATTTCTATCCTTGGCAAGGTTCTTTAAAAAAAAATGAAGTGGTGTTCTTTCAATATGTTCACAATATGTTTTCAACACCACTACTTGTCTCTGAAGAAAGGTTTGATATACAAAAGAGGCAAAGCGTTGCTGCTTTGGCCAACAACAAAAAAGGATTGGAGGCAGGAACTGAAGGATCAGTCTAGGAGTCATTTTATGGAAGACAGCATGAGTGAGGGCAAGGTGGACTAGCTCAGCTGACTTTTCCACTGGCTGCTGATCCCAGCTAAG
Organism: Myotis brandtii; assembly: GCF_000412655.1. NCBI lineage: Eukaryota > Metazoa > Chordata > Mammalia > Chiroptera > Vespertilionidae > Myotis > Myotis brandtii. The sequence goes on along the minus strand of NW_005356870.1, from coordinate 1,244,093 downwards.
TGTGAACTTGGCACTCCTTGCATTTAAAGCTCTCTGTAGTGGCTAGCTCACTAATTCACTGCTGACTGGGCTTGTGTAAGAGCACACATTAAATATTTAAACCTTGTCCTTTCTCAGATGCAGAGCAGCAAAGATGATTTTCCACGGAATTTAGCATTAAACTCAGGCAATTTGTACAGCTGTGCATATAGATGGGTTTTCACGTAATCTCTAGAGGCCAGGGTCAATGTTCTCGTACATTTTAATACTGTAGATGACACAGTGAGATCCTTCCAATTTATATTTTTTCATAATTGGACAGGGCAGTATGTACACAGAAACATCGATTTCTGCTGACAGTTGAGCGGAAGTTAATTGTAATTTTAATGTAATTTGTTCTATGGGTGATGTTGAGCCCTGGAACATAACTAAATCCATTTTAAAAGAAATAGGGGTGTGTGTGTGTGTGTGTGGTGTGTGTGTGTGTGTGTGTGTGTGTGTGTGTGTGTGTGTGTATGTGTGTGTGTTATAATATTAGAATGACCCAATTATACAGTTGTCATGAAGATACCAAATATAACTTCCCCAGATGAATACTTTAATTATTTTCCCACAGATATATTTGTTTAAATGAATAGAAACCTGGCCTTTATTATCAACACAGAGTTTTACCCAGTCAGGTTTTGGGGTGACACAGATGTCACATTACTTGAAATAAATGCAAACATTATTTACCAAAGTACGGTGTAATGCCATCTAATTATTAAAGTTAAGCTTATCTGCAAGAAGTGTAGTTAATATTTAGTCTGGGTGAAGCAGTTCTTTATTAAGATTTTTTTCAGTTAGTAGAGCAAGAACGTGCTAATAGTTGTGTTGGTAATTCAAACATTTCCTGCTGTGGTAGAAACAAATGTAAAACTGAAGAAGGATGGTGTTCTCTGGCTCTGAAATTTGCTAATTGCAGAGCTATTCAATTATAGGTAATATCCTTCTATTGCTAATAAGATTACCGTGTGTCAACACAACTGCAATTCTGAAATGGAATTCGCTCAATTTGCCTTGTATGGAATTTAAACTGTTTTGTGTAAAAGATTTTAGAAAATTAGCACTGAAATATGAATGACAAGAAAAGAAAATCAGCAAAACCTAAAATCTCTTCCCATCCAGATGCTTTTCTTTTGGGACAGTTTCAAAATGGATTTTGCCACCAAAACAATAACAGCAAACCCAACAACACACAAAAAAAGGCATGTGATTGAATCTACTGCTATCTAGGTGAAAAATTTCTATAACTATTTTGCAATCTGCTTTGATAAAATTTGGTATTATCCAAACCCTCCACTCCAGCCAGTGTGTAGTATCATGCTAGGTACAGAACAAGCAAAGAATAAATGTAAGGTTATAGTTTAGATCAGGCAACCAACAAAGCATTGGAATCAACTAGTTGAGAGGAAGGGGCACATAAAATGTATATTCCTGAATGTATTAATCAAGGTTCTCTGGTGAATCAGAACCAATAGGATAGACAGATAGTTAGATAGATGGATGATAGATAGATAGGTAGATAGATATACATATAGATGTATATATTGAATAATTAATAAAGAAAACATATTATATATAATATAATTTATATATAGAGAGAATGAAATTTATTATAAGGAATAGGTTCATGTTATTATGAAGTCTGAGAAATCCCCTGATCTGCCATGTACAAGCTGGAGAACCAGGAAAGCCAAAGGTGTCAACTACAGTCCCTGTCCCAGGAGCACCGACAGTGTAAATCCCAATTCAAGGGCAGAAGTCTGATGTCTCAGGCCATGTGGTCAGGCAGAGAGAGTGAATTCTTTCCTCTGCCTTTTTGTTCTACCCAGGTCCTCAGTGGAGGGGATGAGGCTCACCCACATGGGGCAGGGCTGTCCACTTTGCTCAGTCTACAGATTCAAATCCTAATCTCATCCAGAGACACTCTCACAGAAACACCCAGCACCTTAGGGCCCAGTCAGGTTGCACATAAAAGAAACCATCACACTGGGCCTTACCTCAGATCAATGAAATCAGACTCTCAGAATGCAGAGCACAAGAATGCGCGTGCTGTATTTGATCCCCTGTGCACTTATACGCATCGCATTTGAGAACTAGTGGCTCGAAGTGATCATTCAGATACTTGGTTAATGTCTTTTGTGCATATCCAGTGTCCCTCAATCTTGGCTGCAAAGACCATAGAACAACTTTTCATCTTTTCCCAAGAAGACTGAATTTATACACTACTGCCACATGTAGCTGGAACAGAGGCTTCCATGATGATGATTTTTAAAACAAGTGTTTCTAATGATGCCAGCAAATACAGGTGTCTGGCTCCTCTGGACATGGTAGGATCCGAGAGGAGTATAAAGGACAGATTGCTGATTTTTCCTCCTAAAATGTTATTTCTAAAAATGTGATCTATGGATCTATGAATCAGAATAATTGAGGATTACAGGCTCATTCAATCAAAATCACAGAGAATGAGTTCAGAAATCTGTATGTTTTGACATGCAACATTACAACATCCATTTGTCCCACCCTTCCCCCAATTGAGTCACCGGCATTTGGTGATCTTGGGAAAGAACATTCTTCTCCTTCCCCAGGATTTTGGCTCAGTAGGGAGAGCAAGCATCTCAGTTTGCATGTAAATTCTTCAGCTTCAGCACTGAATGCCCCATGTTCTGGGACACTCCCCAGTACTGAGCAAATTGGAACAGTCTGTCCCTCTAACTAAGACCTAATTTCAAACCTTGTTCTACCATATATTACCTACAGGGCATTTAACATGGCAGTAAACTATTTTGAGATACAATTTCCTCATCTGTAAAATGGCTATAACAGTTATGAATCATAATAGAATCATAATAGCATAAACAGGGTTTATGATTCTATTCTAGATAAATTATGGTTTTGCTTCTATATGAATTATCTTAGTAAGAGAAGCTGGCTAAACTATTTTGAGATACAATTTCCCCCTAAACTATCTTTAAGTAAATGACTCTAATTTACATAACCTTACCTAAAAAATTGACTAACTATTCTTGACTATGATCAATGTTAAGTGGCTTGATGTAACCATTTTAATTTAAACATAAGTAGATACTTGTATTTAGAAAGATTAATGGCATTTTTAAGATCTGAATTTAGACTGGATCTCTCAATCCAATGGGACTCTAGGGACTCTGGTTCTTTGATGATTCTAGTGTAAGAGCCAGTCCAGTTAACATTCCCTCCAATGAGAAGCATCAGATTTGTTTGTGTGTGTGTTTTTTTTCCAATTGGCCGATATGCAAATTGAGAGTCATGATTCATTTCATTTCCATGTAAAATTAATTAACTAAAATTCTGAATATAAACAAAAATAGGAAAAGGATGAGTTCAAAATATGGAGTTATTAGTCTTGGAATTTACAGAAGACATTTAACTCATATAACTAAAGCAAGGAACAATTCTGTAATTTAAGGAGATACTTAAGGAGCACAAAGCCCTTAGGCCAGATATGTTCTTACTGCTGGCTTTAATAAGCTATATAGACTTAGGCAGATCTCAATTTTTCTAGAACTCAGATTCCACACTTATAAAAGGACGAGGTTGGAATAGTGTATTAAATTGATCTCTAAAGTTCCTTCAGGGTTTATGATTCTATTCTAAATTATTGTTTTGCTTCTATATGAATTATCTTAGTAAGGGAAGCTGGCTACTTTTAGAAGTTAAATGTTGATGATGTAATAGGGAGATTAATTTTAGATTGCTCTCCTTCATTTTGAATCAAAATCATTCTTTTATAAATTATTCTCACTAGTCTTAAATCAGTCCTTAACAAACTTAGAATAACTCTATTTTTCTTCTTAGGAGTTAATTCTTCAACTATTTGAAGCGAAACACCCCCATGAAGCCTTGACAAATTTTATTTCCACTTTTGCTAGAAGTGGCCATGACATGGTCATGTTTAACTGTGGCAGGTTTGATTAAAGTCCTGAGGATTTCTTAGGTCAGGTGAGACTGTCCTGATCAATTTATGACTGGTGATTTGGATAGGCATGTATAAGCATCTAGTTTGGATATCTGAATCAAAGAACTTTCTTAGTCAGGTTAGAATAAGAGATTTAGAAATCAAAGAGTGGACTGAGGGAAGGTTAAGTTGGCCGAAGCTTGGAAAGAAATCTCTGTAGAGATTGAGAAAAAGGTATTTAATCAATAGTTATATTCCAAGTTGGAGTTGAGAGGGCTTAAATCTAGATTAGAGACAATAATCATTCCTTCATTCATTAATTCACCAAATATTTATTGCATAACCACTCAGTGCCAAGCACTACTTGGGCCATGGGATATATTAGTGAGTCAAGATAGGCCCAGCTCTTATCCGATGCAGCATAGGTTCCAAACCTACCAACTGTCAAGCATCTCCTTTTAGCACATTAATGATCTAAGTGAATCTTTCTGTGATTAAGTTTGGGGAGTGAATGTGATCTATAGCATTGTAAAACAAAGTTCTGAATTTATTCTGTGATTCAATAGGTCTGGCATAAGTCCCAGGAACATATGCTTTTAATAACCTTCCTAGGTTATTCTGAAATTCAAGGCCCATAGGTTATATTTTTAGAACTGTTATTTTAGAAGGAAAGATCATATTTTCCAAGGATTCTGTCCTTTATATTCTTCAGGGATCTTATTAAGTCCAGAGGAGCCTAGACACCTGTATCTGCTGAGGTAGTGCTTTCTATTTATTGATATATGGATTGTTCTACGCCCTGACAATATCTGTACCATTCATCTTCACCACCACTTCCTGCTTTCCACCATACCTGTACCATTCATCTTCACCACCACTTCCTGCTTTCCACCACACCTTAGGGATCTGGGGATACATTTTCATTTGCCAATGTTGTTCTTTAAGGACAAGGCCCAGAATTACTTGTGTTGCTCTGTATACATTTTATTTCCAGTGGGAATATTCACTTTTTCTGGATAGTAAATTTTTACTGATGTAGTCAAATAATATCTTTTCAAAAATCCCCACCCAAGGATATGTTTTTATTTGTATTTAGAGAGAGGCAGGGAGATGGAAAGAGATAAATGTTAATGTGAGAGAGAAGCATCGATCATTGCCTCCCGTATGTGCCCTAACCAGGAATCCAACCTGCAATCTAAGTATGTGCCCTAACCAGGGTTTGAACCCTCAACTTTTCAATGTATGGTCCGATGCTCCAACCAACCAAGCCAACTGGCCCAGGCAAATAATACATTTTTTTCTCTCTTTAGTGAAGTCATGTTTTCAGTTTTTATTGACCTGGTAATCAATTAAAACCTTTACATCTTTCGCATATTTCTCAAATAAAATTGTATTATCTATTGTAATCTGCTCTGAGCATCCATAAGTCAGCCCCTTTACACAGGGGCAAAGCCAGATTCTCAGTGTGTAGTTATCTCATGTTTTACTGAATTGATCTCTCCCATCCTCACCCCCCAACCAGGGCCATGAGCAGCTCTTCAAAGTCTTCAATCCCTTTCCTGATTTTCAGGATTAATCCACTGTACCTATAATCTTGGATGTCAGCAGAAATCCAACTTTCTGTACCACACATCATAATATACATCGTTATTCCCTTGCAATTGTTTATACTGAGTGATCTGATCCTAACTCCCAAACTTCTCACCTGCTCAAATTCTTCAGTACCTTTTAGAACCATAATACGACATTCTCTTCTCAACCCCTGTTTTGATGTCTTTTTATCCTCTTGCTTAACTGAAATGTGGCTGCACTGAAGATATCACATCTCTTTGACCCTTTGAATGAAGACTGTTTTTACTTCTATACTTCACATAACTCAAGTGTTTTTCTTATTCCCTATTGCTACTTGAAATCCATTTCTCCCTCCTCCTTAAAAAGAATAGCCTTTTTCAAGTTCAACACATTAGCCATTTTTAGTTCTCACTTCCATGACTGTCATCTATTGAAACTTGTTTACTCCCCCCATTCATAGAGCACCTAGGTCTTGTCTCCATAGCTGTGGTTGTTCGAGATTTCCTCATTCAAATGGATAAGACATCTAACCACTAGATTCTTAGAACCTTCATCTACTTGTTTCTCACATTTCCTTCAATCTCATTTGGCCAAATATCATTGCCTATAACTACACTACTTCCAAAATATTAGTTTCAAACATTTCTATAATCTGATTATTAACTTCCCTTTTTTCCAATTCACTCTAATATTTGTATTCTAATAATTTTCCAAACTCATGAAAACCTGCAATCTATTTATTCAATTTTTCACTATCCATCAATCACTCCAGGTTATCATGCTCCCTAGAAACCTAGATTTTTTTTTTATTTCAGTCCTGTGTGCTTTTACAAACCTTGTAAGTTCTCTATCCTCTCTTGCTCAATATTTTACTCACCTGAAATATCTCCAACCCTGATTAGTTCAACTATCCTCTTACTTTGCACCTATAAATAAGTAACTCAATAATCAGAGAAAATTCATTAATTGAACTTCTTTTAAATTTATGTCCACAGTATCAAAAGCAATCTGAACATTGACAGTCCTGCAAAATTTACCTATTCAATTTACTTAGCTACTCTTGGAAGTGACAGTTTTATGCCTTCTTCTCAAATATTTAATACCCACACCCTATATACTGTCTTAGCTAATGACCTTGCACACAACTAATGGAATTAGATAAAAATTAATTCATCTTGAGCAAAAATTCCATTGCTTTACTGTGTTGTTTCCCTGATAGTTTTCCTGATTGTAGTTTCCCTTGTTATAGTAAAAATGATGTCCTTACTTAAGACCAAGTTAATTTGTGCCACAAAATACCATCTACCATCTTAAGGTTTTAATTTCTACAATTAATATTTTTTTCTCCTGAATCATCAAATTTCCACTCTTTACTGGTTCTTTTAAAACATCTTTAAAAATATTGTATTTTACCATATATAGCTTTATAGTTATGATGCTATTTCTCTGCTTCTATTCAAAGGGAAAATTAATGAAAGTAGTTCCTCATATTTGTGTTCTCCATTTACTCACCTCACATTTTGTTTCCCACCCACTCCAATTGGACTTTGGACTTCATAATTCTATGTAAGGAGTTCTTAGCAAGGTTAAAATTAATCCATATCTTCCCATGGCTAATAGTTAGTTTTTCATCATATTACTTATTACTGGTGCCCTCTATAGTATTTAACATGGTTGATTATTACTAGTAGATCCATGCTGAAAAATTTTTTTGTTTGTTTCTAGGACACCATGCTCTTCTAGTTTTCCTCTTGCTTCACTAACTGTACTTTTTCAATCTTCTTTCATAGCTTTCTGTTATCTATGAAAATCTCTAATTATAGAATGACCCAGGACTCTGACCTCAGCTATAAGCCATCTGATCCTCTTTATTATACTTCCTCATTATGTGATTGCAGTGAATTCCATTGTCTTAAATACTATTTGTATTCCACTGAATTTTTAAAACATCTCCATTCAAACATCTTGTTAGCACTCAAGTATAATATAGCCAATGAATTTAGCCAAATAATTATGACTAGAACATTTAATAGGCATCTCAAATTGAATATAGCCAAAGCAGAACTGTAAATTGCAATTCTCCCCCTCAGTCCACACTATCCTAGTCTATTAGTTAAGTTCTGCTAGCTCTTCTGCCAAAATATAACTAAAATTCAACAACTCCTCATCTCTACTGCTATATATAGTCTCAGAAACCATCATCCATGTGGAACTCTCTCCACATATGTTCCTGTTTCCACTCTTGTCTCCCTATGGACCAAACAACCACAGTGATATTTTCAAAAGTAAACCAATGCATGTCCTTACTCAGCACAAAACCCTGCAATAGATTTTCATTATGTCTAGAATAAAAACTTACTGTGACCTACAAGGCCTACATGATCTGTCCTCTGTATAAGTGTCCAAATTCATTCTCTCAGTTGTTTATGATACAATATCCACACTGACATACTTTCTGTCCTTTGTTCTTACCAAGGTCCTTTCCATTTCAGAGCCACTATCCTTGCTGTTTCTTGTGCTTTGATCATCATTTTCCTTGCTTATTCTTGCATAGATGCCTGCATCTGATTCAGGACTCAATAAAAATACTACCCTCCTCATCAAAGGTCTTCCCTGATCACTCTAGCTAAAGGGATTCTTGTTACCATATTATCCTATTTTATCTATATATTGACCTCATCAGTTCCTGAAATTAGTATGTTGTTTTGTTTCAGGTGTTGATCATATTTTTCACTCCCACACTCCCCATTGACATGTAAGTTTCTATAAATATTAGGTGCTATAATCCCAGGCCTGTAAATGCATCTGACAAGTCATAAGCACCCAATGCTTTTTGAATGATCAACAGTCATGGTAGCACTTCTAGTATTTTGCATTTGCTGAGCAGCTACCTGAATGTAGACTTCTTACAGTAGGTCAACATTTCACTCTGTTGATTCTGGTCACTGTTCTGGCCCATTGAGCTGTCTTTAATATGCATCTCTTACCCTTTATGAAAGACCTTTCCTATTAGTTCTAAGCTTTCTGCACATATATCTGTTTCAGTTTTTTAAAAAGCATTTATACAAGCAGAGCTGTAAGGTGACAACTACTTGAAAGGGGCCTAAGGAGTGTATTCTGGAATTTAAAAAAAATCTAAATGTGAGTTTTTTTCTCCAGCCTATTCTTGTTTTTGCAAAATAAAACGAGCATTTAACCTGTGAATCAGTTTTCTCATAAATCAACTGGAAATTGCAGTATTTAGTTTGCAAGGTTGTTTTGAGGTTCAGTAAAATATAATTTATATAAAATGCTCAGTGCAAACCTTGGCATGAAGAAGTTGTACAAATATGAGACTATATTACTTCCTGGTCTACATGGGCTAGGTAAAGGGGAGTCCAGATTAGGCAAGAGACAAAGAAAGGCATTATATCCTCAAACATATTACTTTACACATATGAGTTTCACAATTTTTTAAAAAATTTATTTTATTATTTTTTACAGAGAGGAAGGGAGAGGGATAGAGAGTTGGAAACATCGATGAGAGAGAAACATCGATCAGCTGCCTCCTGCACACCTCCCACTGGGGATGTGCCCACAACCAAGGTACATGCCCTTGACCGGAATCAAACCTGGGACCCTTCAGTCCTCAGGCCGACGCTCTACCCACTGAGTCAAACCGGTCAGGGCAGAGTTTCACAATTTTATTTTAATTACTGCATTACCTTTTAGCATTTGAGTTTCCTTTCTCATGAAATAAGGAGCTTGATCAGATGATTTAAGTTCTTCTAGCTATAGAATCTCTGATCATAATAGAAGTAATTTACATGAAAGATGCAATGATATGAAACGTTTTGCCTTAGCCCACCACAAGTCCAAGTTTCTAGCTCCAGAAGGTGTGGTGAAAGCAGGCTTACAGTTGTAAATGTGCAAAACAGAGTTTATTCTTGCATTATTATTTATTAATGACTAGAGGCCCGATGCACGAAATTCATGCATGGTTGGGGTCCCTAGGCCTATCCAGCAATCAGGGCCTATTAGGGCCATCTCACCCAGTCCCAATTGGTGTCGGGTCAGCCGGGACCTGCCATCTGCCGGCCAGGGCCTGGGGACCTGTGGGCCGGGCCTGCTGGGACCATGGGAGATTTGCCAGCCCCGGGGGGAGGGACCGGGGGAAGTTGGCTGGCCATGAGAGGTTGGCTGTGGGAGCACACTGACCACTAGGGGGCAGCACCTGCATTGAGCGTCTGCCCCCCTGGTGGTCAGTGCACATCATGGCAACTGGTTGGCCAGTCATTCCAGTTGTTCAGCCCTAACAGTTGTTTAAGCATATATATATGTGTGTGTGTGTGTGTATATATATATGAAATATGCTAATTAACTGGGATGCCATAACGGGTCAACCAGACAGGAGGGTGCAATTATTTTCTATATGCAGAACTATAAACCTGCTTTTACTCCACACTCTAGTTCCATTAAATATTCAGGGATTTTTACATTGTATATTTCAGCCTTAGATTACTAGCTTGCTGTCCATCTGGAGACACTGACCATAGTTGCAGGTGGAATGGGTGGTGGGGAGAGAGAAGACTGGGCAAGTAAAGATAATATTTAAGCCTGGGCCCTTCAAGAAAGAGGCAAGGAAGTTATAGTAGGAGATTGTTGAGGAAGGCTTCTGAGAGCCAGGGGTCTCAAGAAATCTGTGCAGGAAATTGAGTGTTATATCAGGAGGAAACAGAGAATTCCAGTCAGTTATAAGAGAAGGTTATATTTTACTTTTTAGTTTTGAGAGTTTTTATCTTGGTTAGCAATCATGTGGCCAGCAGTATAGGGAGCAATTGGACACTTGGTGAAGTTTTTTTTTTTTTTTAAAATTTGAATCAGAATATGTGGGTTTAAGACCCATACCTTCCACGTTTTAGCTGTGTGGCCTTCACTGAATCATTTAATGTCTATGTTCGTTTTATCAGTTGTTCACTGTTTTAAATTCCTACTTCAGATAGTTTCTCAGATAAATATTAAATAAAATTAAACCATCAACATTTCTCATTATTCCTGATAAGAATTACCTGGGATTTCTGTCAAATATGCAGATTATAAAGATTTATCCTGAAAAGGTCTGATTCAGTAGATCCTGTTTGGTGTGAGGGAGAGAGTAGTATCTAAATGTCCAAAGTTATTCCTATTATGGGATAGAGATGGAGGAAGTTATTTGCTTGTTTTTGTCTGTTTATTTAGCTGTCTACCTACCAACCTACCTACCTACCTATCATCTGCTTCTTTATTTTTAATGTGCATTGGGAGATAATGCAAACTTGGTTTAGAATAATAATACTGCTAATTATAAACTGATCTATTATTATCATCTATCCTATCTAATAAAGAGGGGATATGCTAATTGACCCTCACATCATCGCAAAGATGGCAGCTCCCATAGCCAATAAGGAGGGAATATGCTAATTGACTGCCCTGCCCTCAAAGATGGTGGTGCCCACAGCCAATAAAGAGGGAATATGCTAATTGACTGCCACGCCCTCAAAGATGGTGGTGCCCACAACCACAAGATGGCGGTGCCCAGTCCCCTTAGCCCTGCTGGGACACCTGACTCTGGAGTCCCCCAGTCCTCTCAGCCCCCCAGCTGCCCAGGGCCAGCCTGAGGTGCAGGCAAGCCTCAGATGGCAGCTGCCCCACCACCCAGGGCCAGCCTGAGGTGCAGGTAACCAGGGCTGGCTGAGGCTTGCACTGCTGGCAGTGGCATTAGCAGAGCTGTGATGGGGGCGTTGTTTGCCCCTGAGGGCTCTCAGACTGTGAGAGGGGGCAGGCTGGGCTGAGGGACCCCCCTCCAGTGCATGAATTTTCATGCGCCAGGCCTCTAGTGTGTAATAT
>NW_005356870.1:1231114-1232568 GCF_000412655.1 Myotis brandtii | reverse complement strand
AGATGCTCAATGCAGGAGCTGCCCCCTGGTGGTCAGTGCGCTCCCACAGCAGGAGTGCTGCTCAGCTGACTAGCCCGTCCCAGTGGCCCATTAGCCAGGCTGCAGCCACTCACTTCCTCAGTAGTCCTGCAGGTCCAATCTCCTAAGAATGGGCCAGGCACCAATGGACTGGTGCTGTCAGCATGATCCTGACAGCGCCACCAGCCTCCTGGAAGTCAGCCTCAGGCATCATGGCAGCTTAAACACTCCACAAAGAAGAAAGGATATAAAAGCAGCTGCCAGGTGGCTCCTGACAACCAGCGTGAATGTCAGCAGGATGGATCCAGATCCTGGGCTGGCAAGGGCATCCCACCACCTGCCTGGAGGGCTGATCGAATCCCGGACCCCACCCCACAACCCTCAGGACACGCGCCAGACACAGGGCTCATGGCTGGCAAGTGCCACTGTGGTGGCACGAGCCTCTCTTGAAGAGGACTGACTGAGTGCGAGCCAGGCAGATGCAGGAAGGCCAGGATGAGTGGGAACAGCAGGCGGCGTTGGACTGCCAGTTTCAGCCCAATCCCCGCAGGTCACGCCCAGGTACCCCACCCGTGCACAAATTTGTGCACCGAGCCTCTATATAATAAACCTCAATATGGTGGAGAGAGAGAAAGGTGGAGAGAAAGAGAAAAGAGGCAAGGAGCAAGTCACAGTATATAGTATTATGAAGTTAGGAGCATGTCAACATCATAAATATTTAAAATAAATGCAACACTTTCTCGTATACCATGTTTACAAAGATAAAACTGCAAAAATACCACTTTAATAATGTGGCATATGACAGATATTTAAGCCTTGTGGTCTATTAAATTTATTGTCTTTTATTTGATTAAAACTGAATTAAATTGCAAGTTAGCAGGCAAATTGCTTTTGTGTCTCCAAAGTTCCAAGAGCCACAGAATACTTTTGCTTATTCATTTTCTAGTTAGTTGCTTTGAGTTACAAAGTAGTACATATGTGACATTACCAGCAAGAGGCCAGGTGAAATTTAGTGAACTACACTGAAGTATTAAGAATCTTTTACTGTTCCCCTCATGCACTGAACTTTCCTTTAAGTAAGCACCTAAAAAGTCCTAAAAAGAACTTGCAAGATCATTTCTAATTGTATGTAGCATCAATGGTCCTCAAGTCTACTTCCTTTTGATTGCCATTCTGAATTCGGTTTTTCTAAGTCTTCTGTATATGAAAGGGTATAGTTCCTTCAGCAATCATCTATGCATGAATTATTAGCATGAAGGATTAATGGATAACTTCATATATCAGACCTAGCACTTTTCACATCTTGCATATAAAATGCCTAAATAACTATATATGACTAATTGATTGTTTCATTCACCCATAATTCAATAGCCCAACATTTTATCACAAGGAGTAAGCCTACTAGGAATAACAAAATATAAACATCATATTCTTTA
>NW_005356870.1:1184612-1230395 GCF_000412655.1 Myotis brandtii | reverse complement strand
TGACTAATATGCAAAGTGTTCCCCTCGGGAGTTTGACCAACCGGGAGTTCAATTGCTCACTGTGACCTGTGCTGACCACCAGAGGGTGGCTCAGAATGAAGGAAGGCCCCAGCTGGCAGTCAGCAGCCGGGGAAGGGAAGCCCCAGCCGGCAGCCAGCAGCCCGCAGCCAGCAGCCAACAGCTGCTAGAGACACTACCTGTGCACTAATTTTGTGCACTGGGACTCTAGTTATCATATAAAGGGTTCGAATAATATGTTATGGGATTCTAAGGCCCGTGACACCACTTCTAGATATGTATATGTATGCACATGAATTTACATATTAGTGCAAATTTGCAAAAAAGACAAATTATCTTCCAATATCTCCTACTGTAAGGCATTAGCAGTTTTCAAAACTATTTTCCCTCCTTCTCTTCATCTCTCTTCTTGAGTAATCCATTCCTCCTATGAAGAATGCAGCATTAATAAATCAATAAATAATAAAAATACTAGTGAAATAAATGTTTTTGTCCTTTTAGCAGTTTAGATGTTTTAAAAAACCATCACAGTAAGAGGAAAACTTAAGAATGACTTAACAGAGGTAGAATTTTAGACCTCATTGTAATTGAGTAGAGAACGTTTAGAAGTGAGAGGGTGAGTAGTCTTCCTGGCTTTTCTTGAAACACGACAGAGCATTTTGACAACTGTTCCTTGGTAGATATAACCATGGTCCTTTGAAACAGACTGCGCAGGGCAGGAGAAAGACATTGAGGCAGACAGACTATATTTATAGAATTATTTGTGGAGCTAGCCCTGTACTTGTATTAACCCTGAACACTCTTACACTCTTTTTCTAACCCTCTGTTAGAAACCCACTGAGGACATTAGTTTTCCTTTCTTGGAAGATTTTCTGCATATTTTCTCTATCCAATGGTGACTTGGTAGTGATTTTCCTTTGGAATGACCCCAGGACCACTCAAAACTTAGTGTTCATTCTTAGAAACTTATGTCCTGGCAAAGCTCAGCTCTTGGTTTGTATTCTCTACTTGGTTCCATAATAAAGATTTTAGAAGACATTTATGAACCTTGGTTGTTCAGTATTTGCTTTTTATGCACCTGAAATCTTCCTTTCTTACTAACTGATTTCTGAAGGGTTATAAATTCTCACAAGTAGAGAATACCAATTATGGACCCTGTGTAGAATGATGGCTTTAATGAGAAGCTTTGTAAATGAAGTCTCTACTGGGTGTGCCACCTTCCTCCACAATTCAACTCAAAACTCTTCAGAGCTTCAGATTTTTAGTCCACCATGTAAGGAACTTAGAAGGTATCAGTCCAATACTTATAACAACAATTATGACAATAACAAACTGAAAAAAACAGAAATAATCAACAACTCTTCTTTGATCCATCAAAAATTTGAAATCACAGGGCAAACTGTGATTGAAGAGACAAACAGGTGGATATAGGTAATCATAGCTTGTTGTGGAAGAAACCACCACTACAATCAGTATTAGGGCAGGAATTATAACTGTAGTTGATGAATTGCTTAAGGTTCACTGTGGACAGGCTTAAGAGTTAAAAAAATTTCATGGAAGCACAGTCTTAGTGAAACCCACATACTTTCATTGAGTTTTTACCTCAAAGAGTCCTTTCAGCTACTCATGGGGAAGATTGGGAAAAAAAGTTCCTTGTGCTTCTGGAAGGGGAAGAAAAAAAGTAGCCATTTTGAAATATGCCCAGAACATTCTGTTTCTATTAACAAGAACAGCCCTTGAAGAAAAGTATTTTGCAGAGCCTAATAACCAAATGGGGTTTTTCAGAATATTGTCAAAATGTCAGTTCCTCCCAACTTGATCAATAGATTCAATTTAATCTCAATCAAAATCCCCAAAAAGTTATATTTATTTTTAATTTATTTGTTATTGAATTTATTGGGGTCATATTTGTTTATAAAATTATATAGGTTTCAGGTGTACACTTCTACAATATATCATCTGCATATTGTATTGTGTGTTTACCACCCCAAGTCAAGTCTCCAATAAACTATTTTGACAAACTGATTGCAAAGTTGATAAGGAAAGGCAGAATAGCTAATACAACATTGAATAAGCAAAGATGAAGGACTGACACTACCCAAATTCAAGACTGACTAGAGTAATAAAGCTAGAGTAATCAGGATAGTATGTTATTGGCAAAAGAACTGACAAATAGATAAATGAAACAGTGGAGAGCCAAGAAACAGATCCACATAAGTATAGTCAACTGAAATTTGACAAAGAAGCATGAGCAATACAATGGAGCAAAGATAGACTCCTTAATGAATTGTGCTGGAACAACTGGACATTCACATGCGAAAGAAGAAAAAGAAGGAGAAGGAGGAGGAGAGGAGGAGGAGGAGGAGGAGGAGGAGGAGGAGGAAGAAAGAAGAACAAGAAGAGAATCTAGACACAAACCTTATACCCATGAAAAATTTAACTCAAAATGGGTCATAGAGCTAAACACAAAATGCAAATCTCCTAGAAGATAACATAAGAGAAAACCTAGATGATCTTGGGTATGATAATGATTTTTAGATACAATACTAAAGACACAATCTATGAAATAATTGATAATCTGATCTTCATTAAGATGAAAAATTCTGCAAAAAACAATGTCAAGAAAATGAAAAGATGAGCCACAGCCTTAGAGAAAATATTTGCAAGAAAATCACCTGATTAAAAAAACAAACAAAACAAAAACTGTTATTGAAAACTAGAGGCCCAGTGCACAGATTCGTGTGGAGAGCAGGCTGAAACCAGCTCTCCAACATCCCCAGAGAAGTCCCAGATTGTGAGAGGGCAGTTCTCGGGTGACGCGCCCCGAAATCGGGCTCCCTCCTCTCTGGTTCTGGGTGTGTCATCCAAGAGCCACAACTGCCAAGTTACCACAGCTTGGCAGCTCCTGCATGGAGCATCTGCCCCCTGGTGGTCTTTGTATGTCATAGCTACTGGTCAGACAGTCGAACAAATGGTCACTTGGGCTTTTATATATATACACTAGAGGCCCGGTGCACAAAATTTGTGCACTGGGGGGGGGGGTCCCCTCAGCCGGGCCTGCGCCCTCTCACAGTCTGAGAGCCCTCGGGGGATGTCTGACTGATGGCTTAGGCCTGCTCCCCGCGAGAAGCGGGCCTAAACTGTCAGTTGAACATCCTTAGTGCTTTTGTGGAGGCAGGAGAGACTCCTGCCACCGCTGCTATGCTCGCCAGCTGTGAGCCCGGCTTCTGAGCGGTGCTCCCCCTGTGGGAGCGCACTGATCACCAGGGGGAAGCTCCTGCATTGAGCATCTGTCCCCTGGTGGTCAGTTCGTGTCATAACAATCAGTCATTTGCTATTGGTTGATTTGCATATTAGCCTTTTATTATATAGGATATAGATATAGATATAGATATAGATATAGATACACACAAAAATTCTTTAAAATCAACAATAACAAAGCAAAAAACCAAATTTATATTCACCAATGAATATATACAGGTGGCAAATAAGCATATGAAAGGATGCTTGAAGTCATCTGTCATGAGGGCTCTGCAAATTAAAACAATAGTGAGAAACCACTATACACCTGTTAAAATGTCCAAAATAAATAACAATGATGACACCAAATGCTGTACCACTCTCCTGGGGTATGTTGATAACAGGGGGAGGCTGTATCTGTGTCAGGGCAGCGGGTATATGAGAAATCTCTACGTTCCTCTCAATTTAATTTTGCTGTGAACTTAAAACTACTCTAAAAGATAAAGCTAAAAAAATTATCTGTAGGAAGATACAAATCAACTATTTGGTGTCTATTCCACTTAAATTCATATGACTTTTTCGATTTTTGACTCCTGGGTAAAGAATGAGTATCAATCCTGGTTTTTCACCTGACAGAGTATGAGACATGGAAGGGACTAACAGAGGATGAAAAGGCGGCCTTTATTCAGTGTCAGTAGTGGTCTGAGCCCACTACTACATCTGGAGTCCAAGTAGAGTTTCAGAATCACCTAACATGTCCAAAGGGATCAACAGGCAATGAGGATTTGTCGCATCACTAAGCCTCATATAAACCCTGAATTATTCCTTGGCAAACACAAACACACCACATGTTCTTAAATAGATGAAGAAATTTTACCATTAGAATTCCTACTTACAAGTTGTTTTCCAGATTCTTTCCTGCATTACCCTTACACCTTCAATTGCTTTCAACATATCAACTCTCCTAGTTCTCAATCTTCTTACTTCCTATCATAGTATTTAAATTAAATTGTTTATTACTGAAAGGGCTTAATAAAATCCTTTAATGAAGTTGGCATCTTTGTTTGCTTGTTTTTTTTATTTTTATTTTTATTTTTTGGCATGTTTTCAATCATCCTGAAAACATCTTGATATATAATTTTGATTGCATTATACCAAGATCACATGGATTTCATTTATTTACAGTTGAACATAAGATGGGAGATGTACTGGTTATTTATTCCTACTTAACAAATTACTTCAACTTACTAATTTAAAAAGCAAACACTTATTTTAGTGCAATTTTTTTTAAGGCAAGGTCGTAGGAGTGACTGTGTGATTCTGGCTCAGAGCCTTCCATGAAATTGTCCTTAAGAATTTGGCTTAGGGTGCAGTCATCTGAAAGTTTGACTGGGGGGGTTGAAAGCTTCATTTCCAAGATGGCTTACTCAATGGTTGTTGACAAGAGGCCTCAGTTCCTTGCTACCTGGGTCTCTCCATAGGGCTACTTGAGCAGCCTCACAATATGGTACCTGGCTTTCCTTACGGTGATACAATGGACAGCAAGGCAGAAGCCATGATGTCTTTTATGATTCAGCCTTAGAAATCATACATTATCATTTCTACCATATCCTAGTGGTTATATTGGTTGGCTTCATTCATTGTAGAAATGGCCACACAAGGCCATGAACACCAAAAGGTAGAAATCATTGGGGTCATCCTGGAGGCTGCTACAATAAGGCATTCAGATATATGTGTTATAGTGAAAGAATATCAAACTGACATCCTCACCCTCCAAAAAATCACATGGATAACAGCTTAGGTAAGACCTTTTCTTACATTTATTTAATTGATACTCATGATCACTCTTTTGTAGATTCCTAATTTTAAAAAAGAAGCTGATATTTTAAAAAGTTTTAATAACTTATTCAATATTATACAACTAGTAAGCTGTAAGACTAGATTTGAACACAATTAAAGCAATGCTGATCCTCTTTGAATTTCTATAGAATAACATACTTTTTTTTTCATCTTGACTTTCCTAATGGAACAATGTGCATAAGAGCATGCATATTCATCATAATGGTTATTCATTCCTCTTGGGTTCTGCACTAAGTCAGGCTGCAAACTATGTTAAATATGCTGCCATGTAGATATATTAACTCCTCCCATAATTTCTTTCTTACTGATCCCTTAGTAGATAAGGAAACTCTGTGGTTGAGAACCACTACTGTGGAGCATTTCATTTTCAAAGGGAAAAAATATATCCTATTTGCCATTAGTAAACCCTAAGCTTTAATGTCACCATCACATATGCTTATCATTCTTAGTTATTGTGATTAGCATACATCTTGAAAAATCTTTAGTCTGAACATCAACTTTCATCTTGTAGATGAAAAAGGACATTTTTATCTTCTAATCATGAGTCTTGGTGGCAGCTTTTGCTCTTCCAGATACAGATTCCCTTGAGGAATAAATGTGTATAATAACTGTAATTTTCATTCCCATCACATGTCTTCAGACACAGAGCCCTGAAGATAGGCTCTGCCTTAACATTGATTCATGACTGCTGTTAATACCTACAGTTACGATTTGGCACACAAGGTTTCAACTTCAGTTAAAATACTGAAACTACTGCCAAACAGGTAGAATGGTAGGGTTGCTGCTTTAACAAGAGAGACTGCTAGACTCATTTTGACAAAAAAAATATCTAAGGTTTGTATTGTGCTTTATTTAAGCAGCTGAATATAAAGCTTAGAATTTCATGTGCAAGTGTCAGTTTCACAGATGGTCAATGTTTTAGCTTTCTTCCTGCTTCACAAGCTTGCTCACAACATATGTCTTTGTCTTGCTTCATTTCTTAGTCTCTGGAATGCCAATGGTGATACTGAATTCTGATGATTCCTCACCTCAAAATAAAATTAGGGATTCTTCTTTAAAGCTTTCAAGATCTTGAATGACAATGAAAAAGGAGGCTGCTCAAGGTTACTATTACACTAACCTATTACTGGGAAAGAACATAACATAGCATTATAAGAATCATTCTCAGAAGGAGCACTCTATGTGGCTGAGGACAACTTTGAAATGTTTGAGTTGATGTCACAGTTAGAGTAACATTCCAAAATGCAGGTTTGAGAAATAACATATGACCCATCTCTAAGCCACCATTTAGAAAAGCTGGTTAAGTGAAGGCTGTTAGATGTTATTTAAACATATTTTTAATCATCTCATCTGTAATAATGATTTTATGCTCACAAAGGAAAATTTTCTTATTTTCCAAAGACATTTTGAAATACATAGGACTAAAATGACCTATTGTCTGTGTAATTTTCTTTAAAATACATCAGCAAATAAAATAAATGATGCAAATATGATAAAATATTAACAGTTGTTAAATGTAAATAATTTATATCTGGACATTTGATCCATCCTTTTATATCATAAAAAAGTGAGAGAAAAAATTTGCTGAATGAGGTACAAAAATTAGGGAAAGAATGGAATAGTTCAGGGTAACAGAAGAAAGGGCTAATGGTCATGATCTTTCTCTTTCCTTCCCTACAATATGAGTCAGATTGCTGTCTAAATAAATATTGAACAAATACTTAAGGAATATATTTTAAGAGACATTAAATTATGTACCTGTCTGGGAACTTGGTCTATACAATAATTCTTCATATATTTATAGGTCAGAGACTCAACCCCTGGAAGAGGACCAAGACCTATGAAGTAAAGTAGATGGGAGAACTTCTTCATATATTTATAGGTCAGAGACTCAACCCCTGGCAGAGGACCAAGAACATCAGAATTCCATCTACTATGAAATAAAGTAGATGGGAGAAAATCTACCATATGATTTAAAAGAACTTCCCCTAGAATGAGTTTAAATGGAAAGATACTATCTCTATATATTTCAAGTTTGATAAACTCAAAATACAGCAGTGTGGATCCATTTTTAAATTTTCCCAAAAGGTAGTACTACTGTTTCACTGACTGTTTACAGTGACCACTTACTTTATTTTAAAAGTCATTATTCACAGAATAATTTGTTTAAAAGATAGGAGAGTACATTTTTGTAAGGATTTTATGCAAAATGACTGATTTTTTTTTAAAGTGTGGTAATCAGGAAGTACTCATCAGTTATCTGAAAAATGTTCATAGTCCTATTACATCATGTTGTAAAATGAATTATGTAAAGTGATACCATAAACCAAGAAGACACTGTTTGGGGAATATTGTTGAGGAGTTGACCAGCTCTTTTAAATGCCTACATGTTTTTTTTTTTCAGTGATGTGGAATGTGGGTCTATCCTTGAGAATTTTATTTTGGTTTCTCCTATTACTCTTCTTCCTAGTCCTCCTTATCCCCCACAACCCCACCACACTTTTTCCTCCACCACCTTCTCCTTCATTGTTAGGTAATTTAGCATAGCATTTTTTAAAAAAGCTAACTGGAAATATACAGTATTTCCTTGTAGATTAACTGTATGTGCTAAGGAAAACAACAAAACTGAAAAATGTGTTTTTTTTTTCAGTGATGTGGAGTGTGTTTCTATCCTTGAGAATTTTATTTTGGTTTCTCCTATTACTCTTCTTCCTAGTCCTCCTTATCCCCCACAACCCCACCACACTTTTTCCTCCACCACCTTCTCCTTCATTGTTAGGTAATTCATCATAGCATTTTTTTTTTGAAAAGCTAACTGGAAATATACAGTATTTCCTTGCAGATTAATCTGTATGTGCTAAGGAAAGCAACAAAACTGAAATTTAGACAGCAGTCTGACTCAGTAGAAAATGAGCTAATCAACTATACAACTGAGAGTCAGAAGAGAATCCAAAGAGAAGTTGGGAAAACTGAGGCCAGCTGGATAATTTGATATTGTCACTAGTGATGATAAATGCTTCCTATTTATCAAAATTGTCTTAAGTGAAATAAAAAAGAAAGTTCATGATCTTGGTTAGTATTGGTTCAGATTAGCATTTCCTTGAGTAGCTTCAAAGTTGATGCAATTTAAAAATTAGAAGGTAAAACTTGGAATAATCCTTCAAATACAGATTATTTAAAACAGAATATTAAACTTGAATCCTGGTAAAAACAAGTTTAATAAATATTCTTTCTTTATTAATTATAATTTTGAGTTTCTTCTCCAAGCTCACCTTTACTATTTCAAATGGAATTCAAGTTGTGAGCATTTGACTCTATAAAGAAAAAAAATAATAATCAAGACAAGTATATATTTTCTCATCAATAAAAACATGTTTTTTCATTGTGTTGGGAGGAAGAAAACAAAGAGTCTAGCTACCACACTCTCCTGATCCAATATAAATTTCAGCATGCACCTGATAGAAAGTTCTGTTTTGTTATTAATTTGGTAATATTGAATTGAAAAATAATTTTTTCTAACCCTTCGTAGAATTGGCTCAACAACACTTAACATCATTTTTGGTTGAAATACTCCTAGATAAAGAAAAGCCTTAGATTTCAGTTCTCACAAGATTAGGAAAAGGAAGAAATAAAAAGAACAATATCCTTGAGCTAGCATTCTGACCTTACAGCATTGTATCAGAGTATCATTAACGAAATTAAGTTTAAACTGTTTTATCACATACAACCAGCAAAGGAAAGAAATAAGAAAGGCAATAGTGTCCTCTATCTTTCTATCTACCTGCCTATCTCTTTATATCTATCTTCAGATATGCTTATAAGCACACATTTTTTAAAGAGTGAGGCAAGATTAGAACAATGTAGGAAATTATAGGAAACTGTACCAGATGGCAAGAGCTATAGAGGAGACAAGTTCTCTCACCTTTGATGGTGAGATTATATTTATCAACAAATCCCTAACACATATGCTTTTTTAAAAACGTAAGACCATAAATAGAATTTTTAATTTAGGAAATAAAATTTCATGGTAATTAAGATGAGAAATAGTCATTATCCATTTGGATTCATTCCAGTTCTCACAAGGGCAAATTCCTAAACTGCCATTTTCTTTTCCCATTATAGATTCTGGCACCAGGGCAAGATATTAGGATTTTAATGCCTTAATATATTCTATGAAATATACTAGTGTGCTTTACTATTTTGACCTTTTGGCACATCATATTTTGATTCGAATGGCCATTTCACTCTTTGCTCTCCAGCTCAGGGAGGCCATAAAAGAGCCAAATGAATGGATTGACTATAGCTAGTCACAATACAGAATACTGAAAAGGTCATTGGATCTCATTGGCTGTGCTATTATTCATGGAACATACAGGAACTTAAATATTTGATACCATAGTCTTGTGACAAAGAAATCCAAGAAAAAAATTGAACCAAGAATCACTTCCCATGGCAAAATTGCACCATAATTCAAGAATGAGAAATAGCAGAAGCCTAGTACAAGGAAAAGAAATAATTTTCGCTTTGCGCATCTTTCCCCGCCCCCTTTTTTTTGGTAAGATATACCTATAGGCACATATTCTCAAAAGGAAAAGAAATTATAGAGGCAATCCTAAAAATTTTAAGGGAGCAGCCTGAAATTAACATAACTCAGGAATTGAGATCTCAGCAGTATTTTCCAAGTTTCTAGGTCATGTTCACTTATTTTCTAGAGAAGAGATTAGGGGGCTACCCTCCAATAGAAATATAAAAAAATTTGTTCAATTTAAGGTAATATGGTGAAATTCCCAAGAGGATACTTTCTCTAATAGAAACTTAAAACATTTTTCCACCTATATATCATACTAAGTAGCCAGAGAAGCTCCAAGTCCCTTATTCACAAGGTAAATTCTTAGGTGGTTCACTAACTACCATGTCTGATAAACCAACATTTATTGCTGCCAATATTTTGTTATTTTAGTTAAGTAAAATCAACCATTAAAAATAAAGGAACTGTGCATCAAGTTGAAGAGACATGAAGAAGCAATTCATCAAAGAAGAAATACAAATCAACAATGAAATCTTTGACAAAAAGCTCAATCTCACTAGCAATTCTTTAAATGCATTTTAACAGCAATTATATTAATTTTCCACTATCAATTATTCAAGAACTAAAAAGGAAGACAATGCCTTGTATTTGTGAGAGTGAGAAAAATGGCATTGTAATCTTTGTTAGGAACATATTTTAATAAATCTTTGTTCAAAAACATTCAAAATATGCACAGCTTTAATCAGCAATCCAGCCTCTGGATTTCATCCTAAGGAGTAAGTTAGATATGTGCAGTGACTTCCTATATAATAAAAGCCTAATATACTAAGAGTTCGACTGTTCATTCTACCATTTGGCCAGTCACTATGACACACATTGACCACCAGGGGGTAGACGCTCCGACCAGTAGGTTAGCTTGCTGCTGGGGTTCAGCCTATCGGGACTGGGCAAGAGGGGCAGAAGTGCCCTGGATCCCTCCCGTGGTCCCTCCGCAGCTCCTATCATGCACCAGTCGGGTCCCTTGGCCTGGCCTGCACCCTCTTGCAATCCAGGACCCCTTGGGGGATGTCAGAGAGCTGGTTTTAGCCCAATCCCCGCAGGCCAGGCCACGGAACCCCACTAGTGCATGACTCCGTGCACCGGGCCTCTAGTATTTAATAATGTTAATCTCAATATTATTAATAAGTGAAAAACTGAAGACAAGAAGAGATGAAATAAATTGTATTCTGTTTACATCATTTAACTTAAGGAAATTCTTAAGGCCTTTACAACCTGTTCATGATATGTTGCTTATGGGGGGAAAATAAGTAGCAACTTAATATCTTGAGTATGTTTCAAATTTTGTAAAGTGTTTATGTATGCATGTAGAGTTGTATTATTGTATGAAAATCTAATTTTAACAGTGGCTAAGTAGGTGATTACATGATGATATACTGGGTGATTTTGTGTGCATGTGTTCATATGTAGGAAAAAGTCTGGTAGAATAAATACCAAAATGTTCACAGCAGTTAATTTTGAGAGATAAAATTATAATTAGGGATAATTTGTGTATGTATATGTGTGAGTGCCTGCTTTTCTGAATTTTCTCAATACTCTATAATTAATGTATTACTTCTTTGAAAACTGAAGAAAACACCATTTTTTTCAAAAAACAGCAGCAACCAGGAGAGATTTATTCAAAGTGATAAAAATCAGAAAAGAAGATGGGAATCACAGTGATTCTTTGGAGAAACATCAGATTTCCTTGGGAAATGTGCCACTCCCTTTACTGAATTGTCCTGTTTCCACCCAGGGCTAGTTTCCTAGGGTGTGTGGGAGAAGGATGGGAAGATACAGATAGAAAAAAACACCCACGTTTTTTAAAGTTAAGAAGGAAAATTTGCTGGTCATTCTAAAACTAAATTTAGTAAAAATATGTATCCCTTTTAAAATTTCTAAAGAGGACCAGGAAATATGAAACAGCCTGAATGTGAAGGT
Organism: Myotis brandtii; assembly: GCF_000412655.1. Classification (NCBI taxonomy): domain Eukaryota; kingdom Metazoa; phylum Chordata; class Mammalia; order Chiroptera; family Vespertilionidae; genus Myotis; species Myotis brandtii. The sequence continues at coordinate 1,218,772 of NW_005356870.1, read as the reverse complement.
TTAGTGCTTAGCAAGTCTTATGATCTGTGTCTAAAGGCATGAATCTCCCTTTCACAAAACTGCATAAACTTCACACATGGCAGACTTTTCTTCCAAAAGCAAACCTTCTGTATCTTGCCAAGAGTTTCTTTAACAAAAAATAAGCCTGTATCCCCAAAGTATGGTGTAGTTTCTGTTGGTGTCAGGAGAAAACTCAGTTAGCTCCTCATTTCCTGGGATGTTTAGCTTGTAGTGCCTTAAAGGTGGTTTGAGTTGGGTTAGAGTAATTCAGTTGTGGGGTTCTTACCAGTGCAACACCTTTATTTATTACAAAGCCATGAACCGATAGAGGAAACTTTCTATCTCACAGATTCTTCTTTGAATTTTGAAAATAACAGTCCTTTGGAATATGTGGCCCTATCTTGACTTCATTTTGGGTATTACCATTATGCACTTGGAATATCAAAAAGAACTCAGTTCCACTGATCCTGGTCTAGAAAATATGACTGCATTCATTTGTATTTTGTTCTCTGTATTTTTTCCTCCCATCTTTTTCTGAAGCTAGACATCACAGAAGCTACTCACAGTTAACCTCCTCTCTGTATTTGAAATTACATAGGGTGATCCAGAGAGGAGGGAGTATTTTGAAAGGCAGCAAGAGAGAGGAAATTCTTCTTTAGATTTGCATAAGATCGAAGTTAACACACCCCTAGATCAGAAGAAACATACATCCTACTTTCTGGCAATTCCCTTGTATCTGAGGGAGACTGATGCTACGCGCTGGGGTTCCCAGTCCTAGCAAGGATGTTTCTCCTCTACGGGGCATAGAAACCAGAAAATCATCAGACTTAAAAGAAAGAAACTGGACTTGGTTTCTTTTAGAATATTCAGTGTGTCCCAATATTGCTTGAATCTTTGCCCATCCTTGAGGGAAGGAGATAGGTACACATATGAGCAAGTTTACTGAAACTCTTGCCAGTCTAGCAGAGTGGAAGGTTGGAGTCAAGAATGGCTTGCTTTAAAGAGGTAAAAAATGTAATATTTCCCATGTATCCAAATTTGCTGTGGCAAATTTATACTGGCTGCATAAGTCTAGGAAATATACACAGTCTTCCTTAACAAAATTCTGAGTGGACATTACTATTTTGGTTTGGTTTGGTGTTTTTTTTTTTTGCCTAACTATATACTCTTCCCATACCTCCAAAGAAAATACTTTTCTATACCTAATTGCTTTGTATTTTCTGTATTCTTTAGCATTCTCCAACTCTCCAATGAACGTACTCTTAAGAGCCATGTGGAATGTACTTTTCCTTCATAACACTTCATAAACTTTCCTGGTCTTCCCAGGCAAAATGACTTACTTTTGTTTCTATGTAGAATTATACTTGGTAGTTCTAATTCATAAAAACAAATTATTTCAGGACCTCTAAATGTGCTGAAGTATTTCCCTATTAAGCCATGAGTTTTTTTAGATCAGGAAAGAGATCGTTTTATAAACCATCTTATTTCATGAGCACCTACTATGTGCCAAGCATCATGCTGCTCAGAGATACAGACCAATAAAGATACTTTTTCAAGTTTAAAATGTGGGAAAATCAATATGTATTAGAGTAAGATACATCTAAACTATGATCTAGATAAATTCCCTCATTCACAGATTAGGAACCCGAATCACAGGAAACTTTTATTGCTTAAAGCAGCAGTTTTCATACTTCAGGTTTTAGCAGATTTTAAATTGTTAGACCCACGTTGTTGGACCAGACCCCTGGAGTCTCTGCTGACTGGGGACCACGTGCTGGGAAACAGCAGCCTAATGTCACACTGATAGTCATCCAGTGGCTCAGCGATACTAGGATCCCAGTCTCCTGATGGCCCTGAGGTAATTTCCCATAGTTCTTTGTGACAGCATTAGTCATTCATGACCATGACATGAACATATATAAATAATGAAAAGACCATGCAAATGAATGGCTGGGTTTTAGAACTGCATTTAAAAAATGAAAAATCCAAGGCAAAAATGAGGGTAGAAGGTACCCTCACCACTTTTAAGGATATCCTTTGGGTCAGGGAAACTGACCAGCTTACTTGTCTGGCCAGTATAAACAGACCTCTCCCACTTCTCTCTGATATTAATTCAGCACCTTTCTTTCTTAGATTTCCCCTGAAGCCTTTGCAACACCCCCATATTTCTGGTCCTGACCTGCTGCATCAGGGCTTGGAGTGAGGATTCAGTGGCTGCCGGCTTCCTGTCTGCCTTTCTCCCAGGCACAGGATTTAGGAAAACTCTCTGTGTACTTCCTCTTTGCTGGTGTTCTGGAACAGAACAGCCATCAGAAAGGAGCACGTTTCTAACATTTAAAGACACCTATACTGATTTCATTTCCCATGTACATCAGGGCTGAATGTTAACATACTTCCTGCCAGGCCGTACAGCACAAGCTGGCATTTGATGGATCCAGGGAGTCAAAAAGCAATAATGTTTTAACACTTACATAAAACCACCTTTTGTTTAATAGGAATAAATAATGTTCCAATCATAATAATGCTAACTCTCTGCACACCGAGCTGTAGCATCTAATGAGATGGGCCCTCTGGACGTGAGGCGGGTACATCAGTGAGGAGAATGCAACAGAGCAGCAGGAAAAAATAGTTCTCATCCTATGCACTGCTAAAGCAAACTGCTGAAGAAAACACCACGTAATTAAACTAATTTTCTCATGCTTCTTAAAGAAACAGATTGGCAGTGCTCTGCAATTAGGGACAGGTGATATGGATTTTTAAAATAGAATTTCAATACAGTCACTCAGAGCTGCTGAAATTAAAACAAAACCATACAACAAGCCCAGAACAGAGCAAAGAAAAACAGGGGGAAATATATCACCTCCTGTCTCCACGTTTCTGCATTTTTTCCACACTCCCAACATGCCCACTTAGCTCCCAGATTATGGAGTCAAATGTGATTATTTATAGCTCGTTTGTCTTCTTTATAATTGCTTCCCTAGCACTGAGAGCACTGTGTCTACCAAAGGGTATATTCTCAATAAATGCATGTAGAGTTTATATGTTAAACGTTGGTTCTTCACCTGACTTTATCTTCCTGAGCTGCCTCGCTGTCCCCTTTCGATGGGCACTCCATCCAGGCTTCTACCACAGGGACACACCCCTCCATGTTGACTCCGGGCTGCCAACAGTCCCACCTGGACACACCCCATCAGAATGGCTTTGTGCTCTCTACTTCTTACCAATACTTTCCCTCCCCACACTGTGTTGCCCTGGTCCTAGCAAGCCTGACTATGTAAGAAACAGCTATTTTCTGAATTTTTCATGACTTTTCGTGGATGTTAAAACTCTGAAGGACTTTTCCAGTAAAGGAAATCCAAAATAAATCCAACATAAATAAACAACTGCTGGGGTTCTTGTCCCAGCATCAAGAAGGGTTCAGGAATTTGGAGAAAGCTGTGCGTAGATGACATAGGAATCCAGAGACTAAGAGTCCGGAGACAAGATATAATTTTGAAAGGCATTGGGGGTCAGAGAAGCTTAGCTAAAGGAGCTAAGATCCAAGATCTTAAGTCTAAGGTCTTAGGTTCTCTCCGTCCCCAGGACCCATGCTTTTTATTAACACAACTTGTCCTGAGGCGAGGCAGAGATATACACTTCAAAGGGCCAGGGTTTGGTACGGAGTCCATTGTCAGAATGGGGCAATTAGCCTACGGCTGTTCAGGTGTTTGGCCAGTAGGAGGCAATAACATGTAGATTAAGATGCCCTTTAGCTGTCCGGCAGCCACAATCAATTTAATGTATCCTATTCAGGTTTGGGGAAATGCCTTTAGCCATTCCCAACAGGTGACTACATGTGTGACTCAATCCTGTTGAGTCCCCAAGTCTCATCAATTTTTTGATGAAACTCTTGAAATTATGACATGCTGGAATTGGTCTCCGGCAATAACCATAGGAGTTAAGGTCTGTGGTACAGGCAGAAGAGAAAGAGAAAGCAATGTTAGGGTCAAACTGAGCCCAATGACATCGCAGATGACTGCTCATACCATCTAAAAGTGACCCTGGGAGCTCCCTTAAAGCTCACTCAGTGAAGTGTACTGCTTTCAATCTTCTACTTTCCCTCAAACATGTTATTTTTTTCTTTTTGATGGATTGCCTGAAATCTCAGTCTGCTTCTTCCTTTGCATCTCTGCCTACATGCAATTTTTAGTGAAATGACAGAAGGCCCTTCCTAACCAACACCTTTACTAGCATTGATGCTAAGAGTGTATCTGGCCCCCAATCCTTAGAGCTGGGGTGCTACAAAAGATCAGGAAGCTGATGAGCATGGAATGACATCAATCTGAGAAATATAGTATCTGGAAGCAGTGCAGTTTAGGGAGCTTCATGGGTTACTATGTGAGCCTGGCAAGCCATTTACCTCCATTCATAGGTGAGAAAACCAAAGCCAGGGAGGTTAAAACTCTCCGTACTTCTCAGAGATTTGTAATAAGAAAAACTGAGATGATATATATGAATATTGGATAAATTTTAAAATAGTATAATTGGTAATTGGCTAAAATATACAATGTCCTCCTTTTCTATAAACAGTGGAGAAAGGGTCCAGTGTTAGCTTTCTAAATCATTGATAACATTTTTTTATTTGACACCAAATTTCATCAAAGCAAGTTGGCCACAGTTGACTTATTACTTGATCTGTTTAGATTTGCGTAATGCTTGAATCTCAGTTGTTTCCAAAATTGCCAATTGGTCCATCTAGTAACTGCAAGAATATACTACATGTATCGATGTGAATGCAAATAGTAATGGCCGTAAAGAATGTTTTTCTTCATGTTATCATTGGATGAAAGGAGTGGAGAACTCCATAAAAGGAGTTGGATCTGTTCCAGGGAGGTTTTTCTTTACCTTGTAGGTTAAATTTGGCCCAGGTGTTGCTTAAGCTTACTGAGAAGGTGATGCTTGCATCTGATGATTGTGCAAGCCGGTATGTTCACAAAAGACCATCTGACTGCTACCCTCTGGTAAGCTTGGCCACCTGAGGAAACACTGACTGCTCTTTTCTGAAGCCCATGCCACTTGCCATTTCTCATATACCTAACAGATCTTCTCACACTCATTTTCCTCATCTCCGATTCACAGCCTGTTTTTGTCTCATTGTCTTAAACCGAAAATAAACACAGCCGCTCACAAGGCTGTCTGTACAATATGCTCTCCCACTGCAAGCCTCCCACAGAGCAGATGAATGTTTATATGTGAAAGTTCACTTTTCCACAGGGTGGTATGAATAATATTATCTGTGGGTCTCACTACTCCAGAACTTCTTCAAATTGATCACTTATTTTTTTCCTTCATATTTATTTATCTACTAGAGGCCCAATGCATGAAATTCGTGCAAGGGGCTCGGCCCTTGCAGCCCTGGCTTCATCCGGAAGGTCATCCACCTTTCAGCCATCCAGTCTAATTATCATATTATGCTTTTATGATTATAGATTTGTATTTGTTGAGGTATAATTCCCCTACAATAAAATGCACAGATAATAAACATTAAGTTTCATAATTTTGACAACTGTATACCATGAGTATACATACACCCGTGAAGTGACTACACCAAAGAAGCTATAGAATATTTCCATTATCCCAGAAATATGTTTTGTGCCCTTTTTCAGTTAATTTGCCTAACATTTGTCTCTCCTTACTCTCGTCCAGCCCAGAGGAAACCACTTTCTGGTTTTGCCATAAATTGGTTTCCCTGCTTTTGGTCATTATATAAACGGATTCATACAGGTATCTGCTCTTTTGTGTTTGGGTTGTGTTGCTCAACATAATATTTGCAGATTCATCAATGCTGTGTGAACAAGCAGTTATGTTCCCTGTTTTTGCTGAGTAGTACTTCACTCTGATTATACAGCAATTTTTCAATCCATTTCTTCATCCATAGACATATATTAGGTTGTTTATAGTTTGGAACTCTTACAAATGAAGTTTATATACAAGATGATTGTATACAAAACACATTTCACTTCTCTTATATTTACCTCCTAAGAATCAAATTGCTGGGTCATATGGTAGCTATTTGTTTATGAGAAACTGCTGAACAATTTTCACGTGGTTGAAAGATTTTGCACTCTCACTAGCAATGAGAGTTGAGATTCCCTCCCCCACCCCCCCCCACCCCCGCTATTGGAAAAGGTCATTAGAAGAATGTGACTGCTGGTTGACTCAAGAGCTGACACAGGCAATTAGAGGCTCCTCACCTCCTCCTTTGTCTTTGGAATGTGTGTTCTACCCACTGTTTCCTCAGTGTAGACCATTTTCAAGGACACAGCCTTGAGAGGCCAATGTGCTATTAAGACCATCTGAACCCCTTTAAGGTCTCTATATAAACATTTAAGATTCTACAGCAGCCGAAATAGCTCAGTTGGGAGAGCGTTAGACTGAAGATTCTAGTGGGCAGGTATGAAGATCTATGCATCTTGTGGTTCCCCAAGAAAAGCTTTGTAGGTAAATTCCCTTGCTTATTAAACCTGCCACATTCCAGTCTGGAGTGACCTCTTTTGGGGGGAGTAGTATATGAACCAACATTTAAATTTAAGCCAAAGTTTGGTATTGTCATTATCTATAATAATAAAAGTGTAATATGCTAATTAGACCGGACATCCTTCTGGACAAAGCCAGGGCTGCGAGGGAAGCCCAGGTCCCAGGTTCTGGAGGGAAGCCTGGGTCCTGGGTTCTGGAGGGAAGCTGGTGCCAGCAGTCAGGGGAAGGAAGGCCTACTCTTACATAAATTTTGTGCATCGGGCCTCTAGATTTTTTTTATAATAGACATTATTATAGTTTTAGATTGCATTTCTTTGATGATTAATGATTTTGAGCACTTTTTCATGTGCTTATTAGCCATCCCTATATCTTCTTTTGTAAAGTGTCTGTTGAAATTGTTGCCCATTTTTAATTATGTCTTTTTTGTTGTTGATTTATGGAGTTCTTTATATATTCTGGATACAAGTTCTTTGTCTGATACATGTATTGTCAATAAATTCTCCCATTCTAGGGCTTATTTATTTTCTCAACAATGTCTTTTGATGAGCAGAATTTTTAATTTTGGAGAAGTCCAAATTATTATTTGTGTGTGTGTGGTTAGTATTTTGTGACTCACCTACAGAATATTTTCCCAGCCAAAGGTCGCAAAGGTATTCTATGTCTTTTTTTTTTTTTTGGAAGGTTTGTGATTATAGTTGTTATTTTAGGTCTATAATCCTATATAATAAAAACCTAATGTGCAAATTGTTTGACTGGGAGTTCGACCGCTCGCTATCACGTGCACTGACTACCAGGGGGCGGCGTGGAATATGGCAGGCGTCAGTGACGTGGTGCTGGCAGCAGGCGGCAGTGGAGGTGCTGCTGGCCCCAATGGGCCCCAACAAGAGGGAGGGACCACAGTGGGATGGTGGAGCAGGTGAGTGGGTGGTGCCAGGCCAAGGCAGGTGCAAACGGGGGCCCGATCACCCCACTGATTGCCCCGAAGACAGCGATCAGCAGTGGCATCAAGAGGGAGTCAGGTGGGGGACCAGGCCCTGATCAATTGCCCCACAGGCGGGATGGTGGAGTAGGTGAGGGGGTGGTGCCAGGCCACGGCGGGGTGCCAGGCGGAGCTATAGGGCTGTGAGGCTGGGGGCTTGAGCTGGGGCTGTGAGTTTGGGGGTGCATGCTGGAGCCCGATCCCCGCAGGCCATTCCAAGGGACCCCACCAGTGCACATATTCATGCACTGGGCCTCTAGTCTTTCAAAAATTAACTAGAGGCCCGGTGCACGAAATTCGTGCACTGCAGGAGGTGTCTCTCAGCCCAGCCTGCACCCTCTCTAATCTGGAACCCCTCTGGGGATGTCCGACTGCTGGTTTAGGCCCAATCCCACATGGCCTAATGGGGGTGGCCACCTTGTGTGAGGGCATGGCGGTCAATTTGCATATTACCTCTTTATTATATAGGATTGTACTTAGTGAGTTGAAATATGTTTCAAGTCTATATTTCCATATGAACGTTTCATTGTTCTAACACTATTTGTTGAAGACTATCCTATTCCCACTAAACTGATTTGATACTTTGGTTGTAATAAAGTAATAATAACACAGGACCTATCTGAATTCTCTATTGTCTTCTTTAGGTTAATCTGTCTAAAACATGCTGATATAACACTATTTTGATTACTGTAGCTTTACAGAAAGTCATGAAATTGAATATTAAACTTCCTCTAACTCTATACTTTAGTGACATTGTGTAGGATAATACAGAATTTTGATTGGAATTGCATTGAATCTAAAGATCATTTTGAGAAGAATGAACATTTTGATAATACTGAGTCTTCTAAAATATGACATATGTCTTTATTCATGTAAGATTTCTTTATTTCCTGGTAGCCATGTTTGAGAGTTTAAGTGTAGAGGTAATAAACATTTTTATTATATTTATTCAAAAGTGTTTAATGTTCTTTTATGATATTACAAGCAGTATTATTTTTAAAATTTTACTTCCAGCTGTGTTTTCCCAAAATATAGAAATATTAACTTTATTTAATATGGCCTTTGTATCCTGTTTACTTGCTAATTTTTTTTTATAGTACTTAGGTAAAGTTTTTGTAATTAAATTCCATAATGTTCTTCATGTATGCAACAATTTAATCTGAGGTTAAAGATAATTTCACTTCTTTTCTATCTTTATGACCTTTATTCCCTAACTTGTCTTATTATACTTGTTAGGACCTAGCAGCAGAGTATACATCTTCATCTTATTCTCAATCTTAAAGAAAAATTGTTGATTGTTTCACTATTAACAATGGTATTAACTGTAAGTTTTTCATCATTAGACTATATAAGATTAAATAAATTCTCTTCTATCTTTAGTTGGCTGGGCTTTTATCATGGATGGTAATTGAATTTAGCTGAATGTTTTTTGCTTCATCACTTCTGAAGATCACAATCTCCTTTATTCTTTTAGAGTGGTAATTTACATTGATTAATTTTCAAGTGTTAAACAAAATAAACATCCCAGTGGTACATCTCATTGATCATGATGTATTAGCTTTTCAATAATTGTTGGAATTTATTTTCTAATATTTAATTAGGGATATTTATCAGCATTTTTTCTTCTAGTAGTATTAGAGCTATGCTTGCCTTGTTAAATAAGTCAGAAATTGTATCCTCAATGTCTCTTCTCTAAGTTTGCAAGATTATTTCTCACCTAATTATTTTCCAGAGCTTAACCAGTTAAGATATCTAGAATTTTTCTTACTATAAAGTTAATTTCTTTGATAAACATACTGTTAAGATTTTTATTTTGCTTTGTTTTAATTTAAATTAGTAAAAATGTCTAAGGTATTTGTTCATTTTATATTTAAGTTGTTAAAGTTATTGAAAAAAAGTTGCTTATAAATATCTGTATCATAAATTTAATATCTGTAGTACTTTGTGTGATGAACCCTCTTTCATTCCTGATAAACTCAAGTTTATTTTCTCTCATTTTTATTGATCAGTGTTGTTAGAGGTTTGTCAATGTTATTAATCTGCTTAAAAAGCCAAAGTTTAAATTGTTGATTTTCTCTATTGTTGCACATTTTCTATTTCAATTATTTTCACCAACATTTCATTTTTATTTTTCTCTGTGATTTAATTTGTGGTTCATTTCCAGGTGTATCTTTTTTAGAGTAAAGGCACATTTCAATGATTTTCTACCATACTTTAATAATATACTAGAGACCTGGGGCACGAAATTCATGCATGGGGGGAGGAGTGTCCCTCAGCCCAGCCTACACCCTCTCCAATCTGGGACTGATGGTTCCTAACCATTTGCCTGCCTGCCAGCCTGATTGCCCCCTAACCACTCCCCCACCGGCCTGATTGATGCCTAACTGCTCCCTTGCTGGCCCAATCACCCCCAACTTCCCTCCCCTCATGGCCCAATTGCCCCCAATGCCCTCCCCTGCCAGCCCGATTGCCCCCAACTGCCCTCCCCTGCCATCCTGATCTCACTCTCTACTGCCCTCCCCTGCTGCCTGATCACCCCCAACCCCCCTCCCCTACCAGTTCAATCGCCCACAACTGTCCTCCCCTGCTGGCCATCTTGTGGAGGCCATCTTGTGGTGACCATCTTGTGGTGGCCACCTTGTGGCAGCCATCTTATGATGACGTTGTGACAGCCATCTTGTGATGGCATTGTACGAGGGCGTCACATGATGCCACCTAGGCTTTTATTATATATGACTAGAGGCCTGGTGCACAAACATTTGTGCACTCGGGGGGCCTGTGCCCCCGGCCTGTGCCCTCTCACAGTCTGGGACCCCTCAGGGGATGACCACCGGCTGGCTTAGGCCCACTCCCCGGTGGATTGGGCCTAAGATGGCAATCAGACATCCCTCTGGCAGCCCGGCAGCCCTTGGGGGATGTCCATTTGCCTGCAGGGAACAGGCCTAAACTGCAGTCGGACATCCTTAGCGCTGCTGAGGAGGCAGAAGAGGCTCCCATCACCACCGCTGTACTGGCAGCCATCAGCCTGGCTTTTGGCTGAGCAGAGCTCCTCCCATGTGAGAGCACCCTGACCACCAGAGGGCAGCTCCTGCATTGAGCGTCTGCCCCCTGGTGGTCAGTGTGTGTCATAGTGACCAGTCCTTCTGCTGTTAGGGTCAGTTTGCATATTACCCTTTTACTATATAGGATAGAGGCCTGGTGCACGGGTGGGGGCTGGATGGTTTGCCCTGAAGGGTGTCCCGAATCAGGGTGGGGGTCCCGCTTGATTGCCTGGCCAGCCTGGGTGAGGGGATGATGGCTGTTTGCAGCTGGTCACACCCCCTTCATGGTGGGCATCCCCACTGGGGTGCCTGGCCAGTCTGGGTGAGGGGCTGAGGGCCATTTTCAGGCTGGCAGGTGACTGAAGCTCCCAACCTCTCCTTTTTTTTCTTTTTTTTTTAATTCTGGGATTTATTTACCTTCTATGGCTGTCACTAGAGCTGAGAGCCGGCTTTAGCTCTGAGGCTGGGCTCCAGCTCTGAGACCTCGGCTGCTGAAAGCAGGTATCTGGGCTTTGTTTGGGTTCTATAATTGAAACTCTGTTGCAACTCCAGCTCTGAGGCCCGGCTGGCTGAAAGCAGGTTTCTGGGGATTGTTTAGCTTCTATAATTGCAACATAGTTGCTTAGAGTGCAGCTCAGAGCTGGGCGGCGGCAGGCGAGGAACCTTGGCTTCCTCCGTCACTGGAGCAAGCAAGCCTCCTGTTCGCTTCAGCTGCCTGGCTGCGGGCCGCCATCTTGGTTGGCAGCTAATTTGCATATTACCCTGATTAGCCAATGGGAAGCATGTCGGAGGTACGGTTAATTACCATGTTTGTCTATTATTAGGTAGGATGCTCTTAAAGATAAAAATTTCTTCTAGGACCTGTTTTAGCTACTATGTAAAATTATCTTGATATGCTTTCATTTTCATTCAGTTCAAAATATATTTTAATTTTTGTTGTGATATTTTGATCAATTAAATATTTATGTGTTTTAAAATTAATTTTCAAGTATTTGGGAATTATCTGATAATTTTCTGTTAATAATTTCAAATTTAATTTTATTACCACGTGAAAACATTTCTTTGTATACACACGATTCTTTGAAAAATACTGAGACTTCTTTAAGGTCTATCCAATCATGGTGAATGTTCCACATCTACTTAACAATTATTCTGACGTTAATGGAAGTAGTCTTCTATCACTATCAATCAACTAGATCTATCTCTAGTTTTAGCTTTGTCATTTTTGCTTTATTGAGTTTAAAGCTCTATTATTTGGTTCATTAAAAATTATGACTTCTCGGAATTCTCACCATTTGCAACAACATGGATGGAACTAGAGAGCATTATGCTAAGCGAAATAAGCCAGTCAGAGAAAGGTAATATCACATAATTTCACTCATTTGTGGAATATAATGAACAACATAAACTGATGAACAAAAACAGATCTGGAGACAGAGAAGCATTGATCAAACCATCAAGCCTCAGAGAAAGTAGGGGAGGATGGGGGTAAGGGGGAAAGATCAACCAAAGGACTTGTATGCATGCATATAAGACTAACCAATGGACACAGACATGGAGGCAAGAGTGGGGCAGGGGGTGGGGGGAAATGGGGGGATGAGGGCACATATGCAATACCTTAGTTAATAAAGAAAAGAAAATAAATTATGACTTCTCCCATTTGTTTATCTTTTCCTGAGTTTACCTTGCCCTTGGAGACATATAAGCAACCTAAAAAGCTTCTGCATAGCAAAAGTAATCATCAACAAAATGAAAAGAGAACCCACTGTATGGGAGAACATATTCGCCAATGATATATCTAATAAGGGGTTAATTTCCAAAATATATAAAGAACTTTTACAACTCAACACCAGGAAGACAAACAACCCAATAAAAAGTGGGTAAAGAGCTCGGCTGGCATCGCTCAGTGGTTGAGTATGGACCTATGAACCAGGAGGTCATGGTTTGATTCCCTGCCAAGGCACATGCCTGGGTTACATGCTTGATCCCCAGTGGGAGGCATGCAGGAGGCAGCTGATCAATGATTCTCTCTCATCACTGATGTTTCTATCTCTCTCTTCCTTTCCCTTCCTCTCTGAAATCAATAAAATATATTTTTTAAATGGACAAAGTATCTGAATAGACACTTCTCCAAAGAGGACATACAAATAGTCAAGAGACGTATGGGAAAATGTTCAAGGTCACTAATCATCACTGAAACTACAATGAGGTATCACCTCACATGTGTCAGAAAGGCTACTATGAATAAACCAACAAACAACAAGTGCTGGTGAGGATGTGGAGAAAAGGGAACTCTTGTGCACTATTGTTGGGAATGCAGACTGGTACACCACTGTGGAAAACAATGGAGTTTCCTCAAAAAATTAAAAATGGAACTGCCTTTTGACCCAGTGATCCCACTTCTCAGAATATATCCTAAGAATCCCAAAACATATAGCTTCTTATATGTTTCTTTTCCATTTATGTTTATAGCAGAATTATTTACAATAGCCTAGATCTAGAAACAGCGTAAGTGCCCATCAGTAGATGAGTGAATAAAAAGCTTTGGTACATTTACACAATGGAAAACTGCTCAGCTGTAAAAAAGAAGGAACTTTTATCCTTTGCAACAGCATAGATAGACCTGGAGATTATTATGCTAAGCAAAATATGCCAGTCAGAAAAAGACAAATATCATATGATCTCACTAGTATATGGATCTAAGGACCAAAACAAGCTAACCACCAAAATGTAATCAGAAACATGGATGCATGGAACAGACTGGCCAGTGCCTAAGAAGAGGGGAAGAGAGTGACTGGATAAAGAAGGTGAAAGAAATAGCTAAACAACATATATGCATACTCGATGGTCATGGATAAAAGTTTGGTGAAGGCCAAGTGAGGGGGAGGCAGGAGTGGGTGGATGGGCAAATGATGGAGGAAAGGGAGACACCTGCATTTATGTCAACATTAAAAATTGTTTAAAAAGCAAAAAAAAAAAAAAAAAAATCAAAAATTATCACTTCTATGTCTTCTTGTGAATATTCCCATTTACCATTGGAGAAAGTCCCTTTTTATTTCTGGTAGTATTTTCTTTCTTGATGATTTGTTTTGCTAGTTCTTACATTGTATATACTTTTCCACCCTGTTATTTTTCTATCTATATCTTTATATGTAAAGAGTACTTATTGTAAATAGTATAGAATTGGTTATTATTTTTTTATTTTCTGTCAATCTCTGACTTTTAATGACATTGATTAGTGCTTTAATATTAATATAGTTTTTAATACAGCTAAATTTTAGCCTACCATCTTAATATTTATTTTATATTCATCTCATTTGTTTTTTGTTTCTCTGAAACACCTTTCCTTTTTATCTTTTTTGGCAAAATAAAGTTTCTTATTCTATTTACTCCTCTATAATATAAATTTCTTATCCATTTATACTTTTGTTACCCTAGATGTTTTTTCTACATATCTACAAATGACATTTTATGTTATTATTTTAGCTTTAAACAGTAAATGGATTTTTAAATAAATTTAAGAGTGTAGATATACATATTTATCTGTGTAACTATTAATGTATCAATGTGTCTATCTATGTAACTATCAGTCTAGTATCTGCCTATTTATGCATCTGCCGTATATCTATCTATCTATCTATCTATCTATCTATCTATCTATCTATCTATTTATCCATCTATCTATCATCATCTATATATCATCCATCTCTATCCATACTAGAGAGGATGAGAAAAGTGTATTCTATTTACCACATATATACTAGCTCTCTTTATTACTCCCCATAGATTCAGACTTCTGCCTGTTTTTACTTCCTTTGTTCTTGGAGATCTTCTCTTAACATTTCTTGTAGTACAGGTCTACTGGAGATAAATTTGTCCATAATTGGCTTTCTGAATATGTTTTTATTTAGCTTTAATTTATGAAATATATATTTTACTAGAGGCCCAGTGCATGACATTTCTGCACTGGGAGGCGGGGGGTCCCTCAGCCAGGCCTGCACCCTCTCGCAGTCCAGAACCCCCAAGGGTTCCTTAGTGCTGCCGAGGAGGTGGGAGAGGCTCCCACCACCATCACCACCGCTGTGCTCACCAGCCACGAGCCCGGCTTCTGGCTGAGCGAAGCTCCCCCTGTGGAAGTGTACTGACCACCAGGTTGCAACTCCTGCATTGTACATGTGCCCTCTGGTGGTCAGTGTGTGTCACAGCAACCAGTGGTTCTGCTGTTTGGTCAATTTGCATATTAGGGTTTTATTATATAGGATTGCACATAAAATTTTGGATTAGAAAGTTTTTCTACTACCTTAGAGATGTCATTTATTTTTCTTCTATCCTCCACTACATCTGAATGTCAGCAATCATATATATATATATCTTGTTCACTGTATATATTGGTTTTGTTTTTTGTCTTACTGCTTTTTTTTCCAAACTTTATTTTACCTTTTTTTTTTCTTTTAGTTTGACTATGATGTTCCTAAATCTCCTTTTCTTTTTATTCATCCTGCTTCATTCACTTTGTGGCTTGATGTCTTACTTTGTGGATTGATGTCTTTCAACAATTTTGGAAAATTCTGAGCTATTATCTCCTCAATTATTGCTAGTGTTGCATTCTCTCTTTTTTTCTATTTCTGATACCACAATTATACATATATTAGACCACTTATTATTGTTCCATTAATTTGTGATGCTGTCTTCTGATTGTTTTATTCTTTTCTCTTTTCATGTATCAGCTTTATTAATTTCTATTGACCTTTCTTTAAGGTCATTAAAATTTTCCTCTGTTGCGTCAAGTGTGTTTTAAACACATTAAAAATATTTTAATTTCTGATATGTTTTTTCATTTATAACATTTTAAAAATTTTCCCAGCTTTCTTGAGATATAATTGACACCTAATATTATGTAAGTTTAGGTATACAACATGATTTATACACATATGTATTGCAAAATGATTACCACAATAAGGTTATTTAACACATCCATCACACACATAGTTATAGTGTTTTGGAAGGTTTTTGGTGTGGGTTTTTATTTGTTTGTTTGTTTTGGTAGTAGAACATTTAAGGTCTACTCTCTTAGCAACTTTCAAGTATATAATGCAGTATTTTTAACTATAGTCATCATGCTTTATAGTAGAGCCCTTGAAATTATTCATCTTGTAACTGAAACTTTATATCCTTTGACCAACATCTCCCTATTTCAACCACCCACTTCCAGCTCCTGACAACCACCATTTTACTCTATCTCTATGAGTTTGACTTTTATAGATTCTACTTCTAAGTTAAATCATATAGATAATCTCTTTGAAATCCTGATTTCATTTCCTTCGGATCATATGATGTTTTTGTTTTGTTTTGTTTTATTTTTGAGGAACTTCTATACTGTTTTTCACACTGGCTGCACCAATTTACATCCCACCAACAGTGCACAAAGATTTCCTATTTTTAATATCCTTGCCAACACTTATTATTTCTTGTGTTTTTAATAGTCATTCTAACAGCTGTGAGGTGATAGCTCATTGTGGTTTTAAGTCACATTTCCCTGATGATTGCACGTTCAACTTTCTAATGGGGTTCAAAAATTTTGCACCTTATCTGGCTTGTGGTACATTTTCTTGTGATTTCCCCCCTCCATTCTGTAGAGAGGCAGAAGTTTGATAAGTAGTTCTCATTTAGGACACACTAAGCCAGTTCTTTTTCTCTTATGAGACCATTTTCATTATTTTTAGTTCAATAAATAAGCACATCTGACTTATAAGAATATTTTACAAAACTGTGAAATATTTTATGAGCCTGAATGTATACACATCCTATATAATAAAGAGGTAATATGCAAATTAACCCTCACTCCCTCACAAGATGGCTGCCTATGACCAGGCCAACAGGGGGGTTAGTGAGAGATGACCAAACAACTGAACAGCAGGGTGTGGAGCGACCAGGCTGGTGGGGTGCCTTGAGGGGTGACCAGGCTGGCAGGGGGAGGGGGCAGTAAGAGGCGACCAGACCAGCAGGGGTGGCAGTAAGGGGTGACTAGGCTGGCAGAGGGGTGCAGTTGGGGGTGACCAGGCTGGCAGAGGGGGGCAGTTTGGGATGACCAGGCCAGCAGGGGGGCACAGTAAGGGGTGACCAGGCCAGCGGGGGGGGGGCGCAGTTAGGGGTGACCAGGCAGGCAGGCAGGTGAGTGATTAGGAGCCAGCTGTCCAGGATTGTGAGAGGGATGTCCAACTGCCGGTTTAGGCCCAGTCCTGGGGATCTGGACTAAACTGGCAATTGGACATCCCCTAAGGGGTCCCGGATTGGAGAGGGTGCAGGCTGGGCTGAGGGGACCCCCAGCCCCCGCCCCGTGCACGAATTTCATGCACCAGGCCTCTAGTTACTTAATAATTGCCATCAAGACAAGATATAAACTTGCAAATTTAAAATATATTTTTATTGATTTCTTATGGAGAGGAAGGGAGGATAGAGAGTTAGAAACATAGATGAGAGAAAAACACCAATCAGCTGCCTCCTGCATGCTCCCTACTGGGGATCAAGCCCGCAACCAAAGTACATGCCCTTGACTGGCATTGAACCCAAGGACCCTTCAGTGTGCAGGCCAATGCTCTCCACTGAGCCAAACCAGTTAGAGCATAAACTTGTAAAATTAAAGAAATTGCTGTGATATTTTTTTTTAAAATTAAGAGAAAAGCTTTTACATGTCTGTGGGGTAGTTGGCTGTTTTAGTGCCACACACTAAGTTTTAAATAACAGTAGCCAGAACCCCATGATTCCATGTCAACATTTAATTTGCATCGCATGACAAGGTTGCTGACAAAATACCCATCTCCAGAGGGCTCTAGGGACTCTCATGGAGTAATTTCATGTTTCATCTTCTGTCTCATAATTCCTATAGATTAGAAACGAGAGGAAATTATTATTCCTTCTTTACTGTTGAGAAGCAAGATGAAGTCACAGAGGTGTCAGATGTTTTTGTCCAAGACTGTATAGAAGTCAATCAAAATCAGCAGAAGGAAGAAAACACAGGAAGGCAACCAAGAATTGTCCTGGTCAGTCAACACCTAAATCCTACAAGACAAAATTGTCTGTTACACTTTTAAAGGTCTCTCAAGACAGTGATGACCTACTATGGTATTTAATAACCTTTTAGATCAAGGATATTAGTTATGTTTGACTAAACTCTGACAATCTTCCCATGGCCTCAAGACCAAGCATAGGAAACAGACTTAAGTTGAAGTAAATTGTCAGTTTCATACATATTTTGGTACCTAAAAATGATACATCTAAGTTATTTTTTCTTTTATGCTTCTATCTCCCTAAAATCGGAGTTTAGTAATATTTATATGAAATATTTCTTATGTAAGCCAGATAAGTTCTCTACTTATTAGTAATATCTACCTTTAATCAAGCATTTGTCTGAAAGCTTAAATATCTTATTTCATTTACTTTTCATTAAAACTATATAAAATATCTCATTTAATTTTTATAAAAATTATTTGGATGGTCTTGTTCACAAATCTATGTATGGCAAAACAAATATATGGTATGTGTTTGTATGATTCTATTGCCTGTACTTTTCATTCTTTCTGCAATCACTTTCTATTTTTTCTGTAATAAATCAAATTTGGAAATAATTCTTTATAAGACAAAATGATTTATTATGGGCTTTTATTAAATCATGAGTATCATTGATACACTTAGAATTTATATATATATAGTCTACACCAGCGGTTCTCAACCTGTGGGTCGCGACCCCTTTGGCGGTCGAACGACCCTTTCACAGGGGTCGCCTAAGACCATCCTGCATATCAGATCTTTACATTATGATTCATAACAGTAGCAACATTACAGTTAGGAAGTAGCAACGAAAATAATTTTATGGTTGGGTCACAACATGAGGAACTGTATTTAAAGGGCCAGAAGGTTGAGAACCACTGGTCTACACACTCTTTTTTAGGCAAACACACATTGTGCAAAGCACCACTGCACCATAAATCATCATTTTTGGTTTTAGTCCTTATTTTAAATAAGTAAATTTTAGAACAGAGGTCAGATTTTTGTTTTCATAGGAATTAAAAAAATACTAAGCAGTTGTCATGTTTTCAAATTGGTAGATTTCACCAAAAATGAGGAATTTCCAGTTCCTCTTGAGAAATCAGAAGAATGGACACTTGACTCCCATTCTCATAGAGCACAAAACAACAAAATCCTTTAGAAAGGGCATGCATTCTTTTGCTTTACTTGCTTTGTCCTTGGATGTATTAAATTTCCAATCCTTTTAACATGAAGACACAATGCTCTAATCAAAGAACTGACATGCTAGTTGCAAGCTAACAAACGGGAAAATTAGAGCCTTCACTGGCAAAGTGGGCACAACCCTCATTTAAAAGGATGTTAGCACCAAGCATCTATGAAGCATTGTATATTTTTGCAGTTGGCATTTTGTTGTTCTTATAGTTGAGGCTACTTGATTGCCCTGTGAAGCAGCTTTCTGATTCAGTCTAGAAAAGTGGGGATTGTGTAATTTATCTGGCTGTTTTAGGGAAATCTTATTTCAGCTTTCTGGATATTAAGTAGATGGACTCATGCTTTTTTAATATATAGAAATTTTAATAAACATCATTAATCCCACTATATAAAATAAAGACAAAAGCAATGACAATGCCCAAAAGCATAGTAAGAAGAAGCATTAGGATGCAACTATATAAGGCTATTTTTTTAAACCACTATATATATTTAAAAATATCTATCATCTATCTATCTGTCTATCTATCTATCATCTATCTATCTATATCTATCATCTACCTACCAATATGATGTTATATTATTATATTCCACACCAGTGCACAACTTAAAAAAATATAAATTCCATATTACATATATTTTGATGTTAGATATCTATCTATCTTGTATAATTTCAATTTGGATATACAAAGAAATATACTTGACAGTCATCTACCAAATCCTAGCCTGTTTGCTAACAGAAATGCTCCTTGAGTTAGTTATCAGAGGTGCGCAGAAACAAGGTGGTAAGTGAAGATTTGGGTATAGAGGCAGCAGAAAACTGAATCAAGCAAAGGCTTATCTATAGAGAATTACTCACAACTTACCCTTTAGGTGATGAGGAGTTGTTTATAGCTATAAGCAGGGAGTTAATCTGGTAAACATTTTTATATTCAGAAATTAGTTTTTATGACAAAGTCATTGAAAAAAATTTTTTACAGGGACAAGGGATAAAAGAGCAACAACCTGAAGGCCATTGTAGACCTTAGCTAATGCTTTGTTGACAAAAGGAGGGTCTAGGACTCAAAAAAAAATTCAGAGACATGATCAATTAGATTGTGGAAGAAAGGGGAGAGAGAGAGAGAGAGAGAGAGAGAGAGAGAGAGAGAGAGAGAAACTGTGGGGAATCCCAATCTGGACATCGGAATGAGGTGTTCATATTTAAAATGACAAGGTGAATCCAGGAGGAAGTGGAAGCAGAATGGTGTTTACATATCTGGGCAACTAAGAAATTATTTTAAAATCAATTGTGACATATTTTCTCAATCAGAAACATTTTTTTCTAGATTATTTGGGAAAATATGCCTTTCACCCCCACCCCACCCCCTTTGTGTGCATTTCTTTACCCTCCCTGCCTGGAATTCAACCACACCATGCTCATTCAAGAAACATTTGTTAATCAAGTTCTTCTTTCTTCCTTCTTCAGCTGCCTGTGCTGAGCTTAAGCTTCATTATGGAAAGAATAATCAATATTTTATAGTACCTTTCACCAGAGGCTATCAAATGTAATGGCAATCAAATATTTTTGTTCTTTTTAAAATTGGGAATCAGTCAATATTACCCATTTCCCCCACTGCCATTTATCTGAGGTTCATCAACTATTTATGCAGATGATTTAATCGCAGCAAGGAACATTTCAATGCCATTGACATTCTCCTCTTGGGTGCTTAGTTTTCTAGCAGACTAAATTGACACATGTGATAAATGAAGTTTATAGTAAAATGGAGCCCTTTCCCCCAGATCTTTACTAAATAACTACACTATTTTACAATATCTAAGCAAATGTATATTATAGCTGAAAAATAATTTTATAGACTCGATTTTAGGTAGTACAGCCATACCTATTTACATGGGGGAACTGAAAATCAACTATCAAAGCTGCTTACTAGTAGTGACCCACCTAAGTTTGCTTGCTAGTTAGCAGTCAGGTTCAAATGAGAAAGTTAAATCTTCTGTTTCATTCTGACTTTTGATTCTATATTTTCCTTTACATACACAAATGATGCTGGAGCCTCATCCTGAAGCTGAGCATCCATTGGGAGGTCTTTGTTCACAATGACAACTGACAGATGTATAAAACTTTTATTTAGCTATTGAGATCCATCCAAGTTCTCAGGACGCAGATAGGTGGTTGGGCTTGTGAGTTCTTCTTATTATTTTACATATTCTAATGCCATGATAAGCTGGACAGGTCAACTAAATCTTAGATTTTCTGTTGTGATTGACACAATTATTTTAACTTTATTTTATTCAGAATCCTTTGGCAGATTTACATCTCTAATACCTAAAATATGGAAAGTCAATGCATATAACAAGTCCATTTGCTATGTAAACTGAAATCTTTCATAATATGGAGTCTATGAAATATATCCAGAGAACAGACTGATGGTTGGTTGCCAGAGGGATGGGGGTTGGGGGAGCTAGGTGAAAAAGGTGAAGTGACTAAGAAGTACAATCAGTAGTGACAAAATAGTCATGGGGATGTAAAGTACAGCATAGGAAATATAGTGAATAATAGTGTAATAACTATATACAGTGCAAGGTGGGTAGTTAAAATATTGGGGGAGATACTTTGTAAAGTATATTATTGTCACATCACTATACTATACACCTAAACAAAACAATATTGAATGTAAACTGTAATTGAAAAAGAAATAGTCTATGATATAGGTTGGGTGAGATGAAAATGCTCAGATCTGTGTTTTTTCAGGAAGAAAAAAAATATATTTATTCAATAAATATTGATTGGATCCTTTCTAATTGCCAGAGACTATATGAGCACTAAAAAGTGGCCAAGAAGAGCTTTGTCATATGAATATTGTGATTTCAAATAGTGTGTAAACTCATTGGCCCTGTGTCATAGCTTGTTGAGCAGCTAACTCAGAGGAGGCCTAGGATCTGCCCTTTACAAGCCCACTTTCTGAACTCATCTTTTTCTTCAACTCATCTTTGCAGCTCCATAATTGTGGCCACAGCAGAGCCCAGCATACTGCAGAAAGGATTCACGTAGTGGTGCATTTCAGTGAGTCACCAGGGGGACTGGGGCAGGCGGTTAGAACCCAGACAGCTCTGTTCACACAAAAGTATCCTGCTAATCAGTGATGACAAGGGAGGAAATATAGGCAAATGCCTATTAAAATGGAATTAGAAGTTTGTTTGTTTTTGTAAAATACATTTGGTAAAGCTTGCCAGAGTGTGGCAGTGGTTCTTTAATTATGCAGAAAGAAATCTTTAGAAATGAAATGGCTGCAGGCTATGTTAAAGGGAATACTTTTGTAACACGTTGTCAGAGGAAGTCTCAAAAAGTAAACCTTCTCTTTCATTATTTCTAAAAAGATAGCCTTTAAACAAGTATATTTTTAGCTGTGTTTATGTGTGTGTTGTGTTTGTGTGTATGGAGAGAGAGGGGGGGAGGGAGAGGAAGAGAACAGATAGAGGAAAAAAGGAGGTCTATTGTTAACTGCGAAGAAAAGATCTTTATTTAATGGAGTAATTGTAGGCTCAGTCTTAGATATGCTCTTTTAGTGCCATTTCAGGAAGCTGTTCGTTTTAACATGCCCTCGCATTGTGGGTGCCATTTCAGGCCCTGGCATTTATAAGGAATATTCAGCATTTACGCACGTTGTGGTGTATCTTTCTCCCTGTCAAATGGACTGTTGAGTCCATGAGAGGAATCCCCTTAAGGAAAGTGACCCTAAAGCATTTTATCTTTTAGAATCTAGCTTTGTTAATATTTTGGAATAAAACTATCAGATTCTACACAGGCAAACTCTGTAGTACCTGCTAAGTGGAAGGGATAGCATATCATATGTGTTTATTTTTCAGTTTCAAGGGGGGATGTGGATGATTTAGAATTAACAAAATTCCATGAAGCCTAAGAGAGGTTTTTCTTTAACTTATAGATTATTTTCTGCTAGGTTCCCAAGATTGCCCTTATGTTAAAAAACAAATAAAAAGGCCAAAGCCATATTTGGGGTCTACATGCTTTCCTTTTGGTGTCTTCCTTCCAGCTCAATTACTAGCCAAAAGTACCCAGTGAAATTCTGCTTTGCCCACATGGATTAGATTTCTGCCCTGGTAATTCTTACACCCAAGTATACATGCATTCTATTGAATATTCCTTAACATTTGCCTTGCAACCCAATGTTTCATCCTTTGGATAAATCTTCACCCAGGAAGCCAGTCCTGCTTTCGTTAAGAAGTTGATTGTTGGGGGCAGTGTCTGGTCTGGAGTGTGGAAGGCAGTGGGGCAGGTGGGGTTGCGTCCCCAAGACTGGAGCAGGGAGCTGGGCCTACAGATGTCAATGTGAGCTCCTTGTTCTCACCCCTCCTGCACTTGGAATCTGGCCTAGCTGGTAGCAGGTGTTCCCAGACCACCCGGTGCTGTTGTACTTGCCACCACCTCTTCAGGGAGCTTCGAACCCACGGTCAAGAGAGGATGAACATAGCTCAGACTCAACTCTGCTTCCTGCTTGTCAGTGTCTTGCCTCCCAAACACATACCATTTCCACTTGAAGCCATCATGCAGAACTGGGTAAAAGGGACTTCGTGACAGATTCAGACTGTGAGTGAAGAATGTTTCATATGGAACCCTGCCTGGAATATTGGGAATCTGGTTGGAAGGCTCATCTGATCTGGCTGCTAACTCATCAACCCTTAGACATGCTGTGGGCTAGCCTGCCCTCCCCTACTTGCTTTCTTTGGAATGCCTGCCTCTCTTTCTTCCTTTCTTCCTCTGTCCTTCTATTCAAATCATAACTCTTCCTTTAATACCCACTCAAATCCTCTCTGTGAATCCCACATGATTACAGTTGAGTGGCCTTGGCTGCCTCTTACATCTAAGAAGTCATCAGAAACAAAATATACTAACAATAAATGTTTTATAGTAATTAATTTCTGGATACAAAGATGAACATGACATTAAAAAGGAAAGAAGATAGTTGATTATTCCCTAACAATAGATTACAGTACATAGCATTAACCATCACAAGCCAAATTGCCCATATTTATGGGAGCCTTCATGATGGCATGTGACTCAGTCAAGAGAGTGAGACTGATACTTTAAATTGTAGGCACTATAATAGTCCTTGTAAAAAAATTTTTTTTTTAAATGAGACAGACTTTTGGATGACATTCCTCAAATCACTACACAAAGGAGAGAGCCTTACTAATGACTCACAGTCTGCTCTCTCCTTATACCGTTGTCTTTATCATAGAAACCTAAAATCATATTGTTACCATTTCTTTCAAACTGGTCATCCATATTCATGAATTTCATAATCAAAACAACAACAACTCTACCCAACAGCTACAAATCCCACCTTTCTAGTAGCTACAGCTCTGATGAGGATGTCACAGAAATCTGTCCTTTGCTGTACCACTTACAAGGCATTGTCACATAGATTAACTCGATTGAGCCTCACAGTGGACTTGCAGAATGGCAGAGCATGCATAAGGATTTCCATTTTTGCAGATGTGGGAATGAAAGTCCAACAATGTTAAGCCACTATCTCATACCCGTATATTCCTAGATGGCTGAGCTGTTATTTAAGTTCATGCATCCTGGCTCTAAAATAGCTAAGATTTCCACAAAACATATCACCTCTTCTGAAGCACTAAAATTCTTACCCAAGGGGTGCTATCCTCATTGTGATCTCAAATCATAAACCTCAGAGAAAGTCTTTTTTCTTCCCAATATTTCTTTAATGTTATCCTCTCATCACCCCTAGATTTGCCTTTTTCTTTTTGCTGTAGCATGAATCACCTTTTAATATCTTTTTAATGATATGTTTCCCCTCCTCCATGTGTCTTAAGGGCAGGGCTATTTTTTTGCTGTTTTTATTTTGGCCATGGAGTTTTGGTCAAGTGCCTGGTAAAAGGATCACCAACCTATTGTTCGCAGTCAATAGTTTTTGCATGCCCTCCCAAACTATGAATTATTTTTTACATTTTAAAGGGTTGTTAAAATATAAAAAAAGTTGTTGGAAACACTGAAGAAGAATATGTGACAGAGACCGTATGTAGCCCACAAAGCCTAAAATATTTACTATCTGGCCCCTTATAGAAAAAGTGTGCTGAGTCCTGGCCTAGAAATTTGTGCACACATGGTAGGGGCTCCACATGTTCACTGAATGAATATATGCATTCACACGTGTGTTGA
The DNA here is from genome assembly GCF_000412655.1 of Myotis brandtii. Taxonomy (NCBI): domain Eukaryota; kingdom Metazoa; phylum Chordata; class Mammalia; order Chiroptera; family Vespertilionidae; genus Myotis; species Myotis brandtii. The sequence goes on along the minus strand of NW_005356870.1, from coordinate 1,193,802 downwards.
AGTGGGTCTAGGTCCTTGGAGTTAATTGCTGGCAATAAGAAACATGCAAAGAGAGAACCTGGGCTCCTTGTCCTCCCACTGTGAGCCATTGGCATCTGGCAAATATGACAGTGTTTTCTGTCCCGTTGTCATTTCCATCTCCATAGCACAGATGTAGGGTAGGCATCTCAAAATCAGGAGCTATTCATCAGCTAGTGGAGAACAGTCATTGTTATTTGGGCTGTCAGTGTAATTAGCTCATCTTTTAGAAGCCTTTGCTCTAAGGCTTACTTGTTATTGGAAACTTTTCCTCATCACCACCATTCACATGCATATTAGTGTTTCAAAGAGCATGTTGCTATTTTGATTTTTTAAAGGAGTTAAGATAAATTATCAAGTATCTTTCTCGCACCCCCCGCCCCCCTCCCCCCATAGCCCTTGAAGATAAAGCCCTTTGGTCTACATGGAGCTAATGGCCAATATTCCACGGAGCCTTTGATAATGGCCCAGATAAGAGTGAAGAGCAGCCAAGCACAAAGTACACTGTAATAAGGTCACTAAAGCTGTAAATTACTGGTTTTCATCCTTAGATATGTCTTGCAGTGGCCTGGGAGAGTTTCGCTTCATTAAATGTAAGAAGTCGCAACTCAAGCTAAATCTCCCTAGAGATATTAAATGCTGAACATATGCAATTACACCAAATGATGCTCCCAACTTGAACAGCCCAAGCTTGTTTTTAATACCATTATCTCAATTTCTAACCCATGTTCCCTCTGTCCTCCCTGTCCTCTCCCCGCAGCCCTCCATGTTCCCCCTTACAAATAGCATATGAAATACCAGCCAGGGCTCTGGTGCAGGACTGCTGGCTGCTTCTCAGATCTCACTGTAGATTCCCACAGGTTTTTAGAATCAAATCCTGCCTCTGTAGTTCACAGCAGCCTTTCCTGTCCACATTTTATTTATGGTACAACAATAATAATTGGTACTAAAATAAAAGTGAGCTTGAGTTAATGCCGTTATCATTAGAAATATTTAATGTATAGAGGCAATTAGGAAGTTCTCCTGGAAGTATTGTGGAGCCTGAAGGGGAAAAAGATGGAAATGGTGCCATAATCTCATTTATCATATTAACAAACAAGCAAGCATAAGGCCCTAGGTGGGTTCTCCCCTGAGTCTCTTCCTTGACTGCATCTGCCAGTAATTTCTGTTGAACACCAGCACAACCTATGTTTTAATTATTACAGATTTCTACTGACACCAGACACACAATCCAGGGGCAGAGATGGAAAACCTTTTCCATGTCATTTTGGAGATCTGCCTTGATTAAACTGGATGCCTTTTCCCAGTGATGCCCCCTTCCATTGCAATATATTTTTCTTATAGTTTTTCTTCAAAGGGGGATGATTAAAAGCCAACGTTGTGGTGCCATTTGTGTTTAGAAGTGTTCTTGCTCATTTTTTGTTGTTGTTCTATCTCTGGTTGCTAGCCCACACATCTTTCTCTCATTCTGTTATCAGAGAAGTGTGTGGATGGTCTTTCTCTGTTGCAAGTGGGAGTGGTGTTCATGGGGTACCACTGGAACACACATTTCCAGTGATCCCTACAGGGAGATGCGATATGGTAGAAAGTTTTATTTTCGTGGAATTACATCCTGCGTTTCTAAAGTCTTATTTCCCTTAATCGAGTTCTGGAAGATGTGCAGCTGGGGATTCAGTAGAGCTGAATGTATGTAGAATTAAAATGTATTTTAGCAATAATATAAAAAGATGGAGAATCATAAATGAATATTCCAAGATGCTAGCATTGTCTAGAAAGTGATAAAAATCCTAATTTATGTTAGTTTCTAATAAATCAAATATGAATGTTTTAAACTCTTAAAGGTAAAATATATATAATTAACAAGCTGATATATAAGAAAAATTGAAAAACAAAATGACTAACTCAAAACAGGGCAAAAAAGGAGAGCAAAGGGAAACAGAAAGCAAAAGGGAAGATAATAGTTACATACCCACATATATCACTAATTTAGTACTTGCAAATGAACTAAGCTCTACTAGATGACAAAAACGTTATACTGCAAAAAGAACACCCCAGCTAGAGTGTAAATTGGTATAATCGCTTTGGAAAACTGTTTGTCAGTGTCTGCTAAAGCTAAATATATGCAAAAACACATAAGCAAACAAACAAAAAACACACCCAACAATTCCACTCCTAAGTATGTACCATTAGAAACACAGAAAAATATATACCAGAAGACATGACATAATGTTTATAACCATACTGCTATTCATTTCCTCAACCTGGCAAAAACCCAAGTATTTACCATGAGTAGAATAGTTAAATATTATTATTGTACATTCACACAATGAAATATATGGCAATAAGAGTGAATGAGCTACAACTACATACATCAATATGAATGAATTTTACAAATATAACAGAAAAAAACTGTAGATACAAAAGAGCATTTATAATATGGTTCAATTTATGCAAAATTCAAAAGTAGGCAAAACTAATCCATGATGATTGAAGTCAAAATATTATCTTAAGGTGTTTAGTGACTGGGAAAAGGGCATGGACTTCTCTTTTGGAATTTTGGTTCTGAATACATCATTGTGTTTACTCGGGGAAAATTTATGACTTAGAGTGTTATAGTTCAATAAAATATTTCTTAACAAATAACAAACTTTGTTTAATAAGCCTAACTATGCCTACAAATTTTGGGGTGGGGTTAGAGAGCCTAGGGTGAGGGGATATAGGCATAAAGGCAATATCATGTTTGAGGGACAAACTTAATTCCAGGAGCTCTGCTGAAAATGTCAAATTTCTAGAAACATTAAGTGCATTTATGTGGATTGAGGATATAGATTGAGAATCTGCTAATTAGTCACTGAGTTGGAGATTTTAAATAAATCCTTTTGGGAAATGTGCAAGCAATTCTTGATATTGTTTGCAAAGTACTGTGAGAAGAAAATGTGAGACACATACAAAATAATACTCTTTTTATTAAACAATGCACTAACAATGCACTAACAATGCTTCCTGGTTTGTAGCTAACTAAACTGATGGAACCGTGGAGATTACTTCATGCCCATTGTTTGGTCTTAGAAAAGTGGATCTTAGGTCTCAATGATCTGAGAAAATAAACTCCACGTTTCTAGGAAGCCTTTGGGATAAAGTGTCTTCCAAGCTTTTTTTTTCTTCCCCCAAACAACCAGTTAATACTATTTAAAAGCTAAAATCCTCTTAGTTTGGGAAGGCTATTCTGGTCACCATGGATCACAAAATATTGTGGCTTCTTTAAAAGTCTGACTTAATAATTTAATTCTGGCCAATAAATGTAATAAGTTCCTTCAGCCCAACCCTGACCTTACTTGTGGGACAGATTAATAAAGGTGAAAAGTGAGTCACATAAGTGGTGCATTGATTCTTTTGGAAGCCATTGAAATACCTGGCCACTAGGGAAATCATAGGGACAAAATTTAGCTGCACTATACAGCCCATCAGGGATAGACTCGTGAATATACTGCTGGGGGTTGTCTTCTCCAGATTCCAGCTGAATGCCTCCACTTTTAAATTTTTTTGAATGAATTATTTCAGTATCCAACCCTAAAAATGATTTTTGGTTGGGAAGGGTGATCAGGTCATGGAGGAGTGGTGGGACATGGGGAGAAATGAAGGGCATAGAGTTTATCAAACAGCATAACATGTGGTTTCATACCAAGCAAATGCTTTGTATTACTTTTTAAGGACCCTAAAGGTAAGAGTTGAGACACTAATACAAGTCAACATTATTCATCACATAAAACAATATTCCTCAGAAATGGACACTCAATAAAGATAGAGGATAAGATCAAATGAATTTTGCCTGATTTCTCCAGAAAAGAAGTGATTTTGACATTTCCAATTCATACTTTATAAAACTTATATTCTCCTATGTTTCTTTTATTACTTACACTCAATACTTTTGACAGTTGTGTGTGTGTGTGTGTGTGTTTCCACAAACCAAATGTGTGTGTGTGTGTGTGTGTGTGTGTGTTTCCACAAACCAAGCAATTCTGTGACACCAGCTGAGTGCCCTACAATTTAATGCAGTTCTGACATTATTTATCTAGTGGTAGCGTCAGATTCCAAAGACTAAGGGCTCAGTCCTACAATACTGCACCCCCCTCCTCCCCCCTCCACACACACATTCAGATGCCAGTCCCAAGTCCAGGTCGTCACCTGTGCTTATGACCACAGACAAGGTATACATCAAAGTTTCCCTGGACCTCATCCTTGGGTTCAATTAATTTGCTAGAGCTGCTCATACAATTCAGGAAAACAGCTTGCTTACTAGATTACCAGTTTATTATTAAAGGGTAGAACTCAGCAACAGCCAGATGGAAGAGATTCATAGGGTGAGTTATAGGGAAAGGGTGTGGAACTTCCATGCTGTGCTCTACTCTCCAAACCCTGTTATGCTTTTTACGGGGGCGGGGTGGGGGGAGGGCGCTGATGAGGCATTACATAGTCATGGTTGACTAACTCATTGGCTATTGGTGACTAAATTAAATCTCCAGCCCCTCTGTCCTCCCAGGAGGTCTGGGTCTTAGAACTGACCCTTCAGTCCCCTGGTTGGTGCCCCTGGCATCCAGCACCCATGCTTACGGGCTTCCAAACGTCTCCTTACCAACATAAACTCAGGAGTGGTTGAAAGGGGCTTGTCATGCCTAACAATAAGACACCTTTATAGCTCTTACCACTTAAATTTCAAGGGCTTTAGAGACTCTGTTCCAGAAATGGGACTAAGACCAAGTATATATTTCTTATTATAAGCCACAAAATCACATACCCCTATTTCCCACCCCCATTAATATAGACAGAAGCACAGACATATAAAACCAAACCAAAACACCAGAATTCCTTCAATTATCAAGAATTCTGATCAAAGGGAACTGTAAAAAACTCTAGTATATTCAATCCAAAAAGTATCTATGACATCTGATTATTCCTTTCATTCTATGAGACCCATTCAATGTATATGAGTATTTTACAAACCACTGATTTATCTCCCTAAGAACTTGAAAGACTAATTAGTTGTTAATTACCAACTATTTTATGGTTACATTGAAGGTCTAAAATAATAATTACCATTAACATATTGCATTCACTTTCTGAGGAGCCCCCTGTGCATGCACATTTTATTAACAGAACTGACATGATTGCTACTTAGCTTGTATGTTTTATTTATTTCCATATAGGTTTAATTTCATTGCCTTTTCTCATTTTTGCCTGTTGTATAATTCATGCAATATTGTTCTAGGTGTATGACACTGTCACTTTATTAGCCACACTATACTTTCTATAATCAGGTAAAAATGAAATTTGGTCTTAGGATGTTTATTTATTTATTTATTTATTTACTAGAGGCCCAATGCATGAAATTCATGCAAGGGACTTGGCCCTCGCAGCCATGGCTGCTGACTCAGCCCGCGCAGCAGCCCCAGCTTCGTCCAGAAGGTTGTCTGGAAAAACATCTGGTCTAATTAGCATATCATGCTTTCATTATTATAGATTACTGTTTATCATAAAACATTTCTAAACCACTTTCTCTAGAAACTTTGAATTTGCAACCATGTTTTAAAGTTCTTTTTATTTTCCTTGGATATCAAAGAATATTTTTAAAGGCACAACAGCTGAAATAATTGCTGGAACTCCTAAGTCATAATGGTACCTAACAAGGAATTAGAAAATAATAACCCTACAGCAGCAAGAGCTGACACAGTAATCAGATCATTCAGTGGGAATCTGATGTGCTGGAATGGGAAATGCAGTCACGCTTCGTGAATTTATTTATGACATTTAACCAGAATTAGCATTTTTTGACAATTCTATCAATTAGGATGCAAATAAATTTATGTATCCAATACTAACTACAGTACCTAGCTCATTGAGATCAATTTTCAAAGGTTAAACATAGGGATTAAATTATCAAATAATTTTAACTTTTAGAAAAAGGATTCTAAAAAGACTTGGCAAAAATTTAAATTAATATGCTACTTTGGCTGTAAAATATCTGAAACCAATTTTTAAAAGTATCTGCTCTTCTTTTATGAATCTTCTCCTTTTGTAGTGAATATCCACTATAGTGTGCTAGGCCATAAAAGGCTGTATGATCCAGGGTCTGGAGTTAGGAACACAGAATATGAGAGTAATGCTTATAACAGAGCCAGATAGTTTTTGATGGAAGAATAGTCTGTTGGAAAGAGGATACTGGACAAAAGGTTGGGAAGGTAGGTTAGAGCCAGAATGTGAGGTGTGTTGAATGTTAGGCTAAGGAATTCATGGGAAGCAATGGTTATTAGTTTCTACCTGGACTATTCTTGTAACCTCCTAACTGATAACCTTGTTTCCAGGCTCATCTAACACCTATCCATCAGAGTGAGAGCGGTTTCCTGAATTTCATATTACTCTGTTATATGCCTTTCTATGGTTTCTTATTTATTTCAGGATAAAATCCAAACCCCTGAGCTAAACCCACAGGCGGTCACCTGATTTTTTCCACAGCTCAATTTATTTATCCCTACCTAATCTGTCAGTTTCTTCAAACCATAGTGCTTTCTCTCTTTGCAACAAATTCCCTCTGCCAAAAAGTCTCCCTGATACTGTTTTCACTAATCCTTCCTATCTTTCTAAATGGGGTCATAGAACATCTTTATTGGGGTTGTCCACCCTTACAATGACAGTGTAGTTAAGATACTTCTCCTCTGTGCTGCCACAGAATCTCTATTTTGACAATGATACTGTTTTAAATTGCCCTCTTAATTAAATGTTTTCCCCAAATAGACTGTGACCTCCTTAAGGGTGCGTATTTTGACTTTTCTCTTTTTTTCTAGAAAGCCTACAATAGATGTTTAAATATCTATTGAATAAATGGGTGCTGAAGCCAGTGTATGGCATGATTGTGCTGTGCTTTAAAAAAATTAATCTAGTAGTGAGAATGGATTAGGAGAGAAGGAATAACACTGAAATATGGGGGGCCAGGAAAAGGCAAGGATGGCTATACCATAAATATTTCATTCTTATCTGTAACTAATAATTACTAGTGTCACTCACTATATAGACTCTCTGCATGAACTCTTTTGACTCTTATGACCCCAACTACTACTTATAACTGGATTACTCCCAAATCAATATTTTCAGTCTTGATCTGTCTTCTAAATTTCAGTGAGGCGCTGGAAAGGAGTACAAATATCAGGTGTAGACTCAGGTAGATCTCAGTTCTTATTGTGACTTTGACATTCAAAATTACTTTTGCTCTGGTCTTAACTAAAATGTTTAAAAACTCAGAACCTTGGCCTTGAGAGAATAATTCTTATCATGATTAATTATAAGATATAAATTAGGTAAGATTTACACTAGGGTAATCCTTGGTGTCTGGTTAGGTTTTCATTAAAGGTAGTCATTTCCATTTGTTCATTAGAGTGTAACACCTACATACCACACAGGTATATACTTGAGGTTCAGTTTACCATATATACCCTATATATGATGCTTCTTATCTATTTTTTTAGAATAATGGTAAATGTAGCCTCCAGTCTTATATGCTATAAATCTAGTGGTCATCCAAGACTTCCCCTCATCCCTCAATTATTTACATGCAAATGGTAACTAAATTTTTTGTACTGACTCCTTAATATCTTTTGAAAACCTCTAATATTCCACTAAGGCTATCTATAGTCAGGCTTATATTTTATCTCCTAAGAGTCTCCCTATGTCCAGTTTCAGTTTGTCCTTTCATTCTTAGAGTCCCAAGAGTGATCTTTCTAAAGTGCAAGTGTAATCATGGTAGCCGCGAGCTTAAAATACTTTAACTGTCTCCCTTTTATAAAATAGAGGTCAGACTTTCTAGTCTGACCCAAATGCTTAAGTTCTTGCTTTTCTTCCCAGTCTCATCTTCGGGCTTTTTCTTACTACACACTGTGCTCAAGACATGATCTCTTCCATAGTCCACATTGTGTCATTGTTTTCTTGAATTCATGCTTTTATATACCGTATTCTTCTTCTCTTGAAGAACTCATCATTTTTCAAGATTGACCTAAGTATATTTTTGGATGCAATTTCTTAATCTGTTATTAAAAGGGCATTAATTTCCTCAAAGCATACAATAAAATGTATGTTACACTGATTCCATGTTTAAGTAAATACTCAACTGACATCTATGTGGAAGCTTATCTATGGCTTATAAATTGCTGGGTACTGAGGGCTACAGCGATGAGCAAGACACATGTAATCCCCTCTTCAAAACATGTCACGCAGAATGAGTTGAAATACATTCATTTATTGTGTGTAACCTTCCCCACGTTTAAGTAGACATTCAACTGTAATGTATGAGGAAAATTCTATATGGCTCATGAAGTACTGGGTATTGAGGTTACATTGGTGATCAAGACACACACGATCCCCTCATCAAAGCAGTTGGTTGATCAAAGACATTTCAGCTAAATAAGCTGAACTAAATTTCTATTTAAATGAGGGCAGAGAAGATCTCACCTTCCAGATGTTTATAACTCTCCCTTGCAGTGGATTAGAATAGTGATGATCCTTATTGTGCTCCAAGATTTCAAGCTAGATAAAAGGTATTTGCTATCCCCATTTAAGACCCTTAGGGGAGACAGATGAAGCAGCATTGCCTTCTGGGTAATATCAGTATAAATGTAGAACATGCAATGCAGATACATTACAGCATTTCGACCAGAAGTCAACTGCAAGCCTATCTTAGAGTTGCAGAATCTCATTTCTAATGCTTGAGGATTTCAGAGCCATTAAGTTATTGGTTAAGGTTCTGCTTCTTTAATTCAATTGAAATAATGGTTCAGTTAAGATTATTAGGCAATCCAGGCAAAAATAAATTTAAAAAAGAAAAAAAAAGAAACAAGAAAGGCAGGTAGGTCCTAAATGACAACAGGTCACTTGAAATTAGTTTCCGTTCCAGGATGGTTTGTCCATTCTCTCATCAAGTGAGAGAATAGGTATCTTGCCTTAAGCTACTTGGAGAAAAAATAAAACCTTACAATGCTAATAAATAATGAAAATACTTCCCAAGAGTTTGAGCCTATTCTTAAACTTATCTGTTTTCAAATATAAGTTCCTTTAAGGCAAGTAGTATATTATCTACACTAATAAAAGAGAAACATGGTAATTGGCGTACGACTGCTACCCTTCCCAT
>NW_005356870.1:1170233-1184440 GCF_000412655.1 Myotis brandtii | reverse complement strand
GGCTGATTGGGCCAGCAGGGGAGGGCAGTTGGGGGCCATTGGGCTGGCAGGGGAGGGCAGTTGGGGGCCATTGGGCTGGCAGGGGAAGGCAGTTTGGGGCGATCAGGAGAGCAGGGGAGAGCAGTTGGGGGCGATCAGGCTGGCAGGGGAGCAGTTATGCGTCAATCAGGCTAGCAGGGGAGCAGTCAGGGGGCTATCACACTGACAGGCAAAAGTGGTTAGGGCAATCAGTCAGGCAGGCAGGCAAGTGGTGAGGAGCCAGCGGTCCCAGATTGTGAGAGGGATGTCCCACTGCCGGTTTAGGGGATCAGGCCTAAACCGGCAGTGGGACATCCCCCAAGGGTTCCCAGATTGGAGAGGGTACAGGTCAGGCTGAGGAACACTCCCCCTCCGTGCATGAATTTCATGCACCAGGCCTCTAGTATTCTTATAAATATTTTAGAGACCCAAGGAACTAATTGCCAGGGTTTGGGGCTCATAGGTTATGATTTCAACATGAGCCAGCCACGGTGTGGTAGTGCCCATATGTAAGTGATTGAAACACAGTCTTATAGATAAACTGAGTCAAGTTGTTAGTATCTAGGTCAGAATGGAAATCGGGAGCTGTTCTTTCTTTGGCAAAGCTATTCTTCAGTTATTTTATCCTATTTTAACTACGGAAATGTTTCTCAACTGTGGTTGCATATTAAAATTACATGCAGAGCTTATAAAAGATATACTAATGGTCAGGCCTGAGTCCTAGAGATTCTAGAGTATGGGGCTCAGACATTCTGAGGAGTGTAACCACCACCCTATGAGGGTATTACTTAAATGCGTTTTTGAGGTAAAACATTTTATATATAAAGAACTCATAGTGACACAGTCAAAGATCATCTTTCCAGATCTGTGCTACTCTGACTCAGCTTCCCACCTCCTCATGGCATTAAATCCTTGCTCAAGTCCATGTATCAATTTTCACTCAATCAATATTAGCAAGCCCTAAAATTAGGATTATGCAGGGAAAAATTCTGCTGCTGCTACTAAAATCCATAGATTGCTTCCTGTCCTCTATTAACCCAGATTTTCTTTTTAAACTTAGGATCTGAGGATTCATGAAAGCTTCTTTTTTATGTTGAAAAAATAACAACAAACGATTTAATGTGAGGATTAAATGAGGTAATGCATGTGAAGCACTTTGCACAATGTTGGCCACAGTAACACTCAATACATGTTAGTTGTTACGTACATAACATCTTCTTGAATCTATTTATAGGTGTTCCTGCACTAGCCCCAAAAGAAAAATATCTTCTTTTAGTGTTATTTGCTGAATTGTGTCCTCTCCCAAATTCACTGTTGAAGTCCTAATTTCCAGTGTCTCAGAATGCAACTACATTTGGAGAAAAGGCTTTTAAGTAAGTAATTAAGTTGAAGTGAGGACATTAGGGTGGGCTCTAACCTAATATGACTGTCGTTCTTAGAGGCAGAGGAAATTTGGGCACATACATGTACAGAGGGAAGATGATATGAAGACACAGGGAGAAGACAGCCATCTGTGAGTCAGAGAGAGAGGCCCCAGGAGAAACCGACCCTGCTAGCAATTTTGATTTGAGACTTTTAGTCTCTGAAACTGTGAGAAAATAAATTTCTGTTATTTAAGTCACCCAGTATGAGGTACTTGGTTATGGCAGCCAGAGCAAACAAATACAATTTGTTACTCCAAAAATTATTCTGGTAGGCATTTGCTGGTATCCTCCACAATGTTCTTTTTTGAGACTCTCTTTTTCCAATAAGGATACACTAATTTACTGTTTGAGAATCAACCATTTCTCCATCCTTAGCCAAATCGTTGGGTCTGACTCAACAACCTGCTCCAAGAATAGGCTATGGTTATTGCAATGATAGCCCATCCTTCTATATATTGGGATGGGCCTTTAAAATTACCAGAGCCAGGGATATGCAGTGACATTTAGAAATCTCCTAGGTTAGGAATGTTTCCTTGAGGGTTATACAAAAAAGACTTTTTAAAGTTTTCTATTTTATTTATTTTTATTGCTGATATTATTACAGCAATAAAATGGTCCCCCCCTTTGCCACCTGCCACCTAGATCCTTCCCTCCCTTCCCTCTGGCCCTCACCATATGGTTGTCTGTGTCCATGGGCTATGCATATGTTCTTTGGCTATTTTCTTCACCTTCTTTCATCCTGTCCACTCCACCCACCTTCCTTCTGACATGTGTCAGTCTGTTTCATTTATCCATAGATCTCTGGTTCTATATTGTTTGTCAGTTTATTTGGTTCTTTAGTTTCCACATATAAGTGAGATCATACTATATGGTATCTGTCTTTCTCTGATTCGCTTATTTTGCTTAGTGTAATAATATCCAGGTCCATCCAAGTTGTCACAAAAGTTACAGTTCCTTCCTTCTTATAGCTGTGTAGTAATCCATTGTGTAAATGTACCACAGCTTTTTTAATCCACTGATTGGCACTTGGGATGTTTTGAAACACCAATCAGAAAGAATATATGCACCCCTATATTCATAGCAGCGTTGTTTACAATGGCCAAGATCTGGAAACAGCCCAAGACATTGTCTTTCTATTGGACATGCCTAGGAAATCGTGGCTCTCTGGATGCTCTGGGAAGATCTTGCATTAACAAGAGAGAAAAGCTTGACTGAGGATGTAGCCACAGGCAATCAGTACAGAAACATATGCATCAGTACAGAAACATATGCAAGGAAACTGGATCTCAGGTACATATTTTGAACCCTCGATCATGCTCTACCTGATTGGACAACCTCTGGACTCTTCTGTTTTGTGAACAAATAAATACCCTTTGATGGTTAGGCCAGGTTGAATTATGTTTTCTTTTATTTATATCCAGATAAAGTGTCCCGTATCATGCATTATGTTAATTATGAGGTTCTGGACTATACTCTCAGATAATCAATGGCCATGTTGTCACGTTATGATTGCACACAATCCAAAGTCTTTACTATGGTCCCCAAAGTCCCGCATTGCTTGGCGTCTTGCCTGCTTCTCCGATTCCATCTCCTATGACTCGCAGCCAGGTCTATTCTGCTGCAGACACATTGGCCTTCTTAATAGGGAAAAATTAAATTCCACCTCAGGACTTTTGTAAATGCTACCTCACCTTCCAAGAGACCTTTTTCGTATGGTCTGCTTATTGCATATTTCCTCACTTCATTCAAAGTCTCCACTGTGAGATCAGGGATTGTGTTGATCTTATTTACTACTCTATGCCAAGTATTTAGAACGTTGGCACATAGTAAGCACTCAGTAATGTGTCTCAGATGAATGAGTGACTTAAAAATAAAAAAAAATGCCTGAAAGAGTTTCTACTCGATGTTAGCTAACTGTTTTCCCCCATTATGATTATGAAGATCTAGTCAGACATTTTCTAACTAGAGACATGAATTTAGTTTTATATATTTATGTCAGATTCCAGTTGCAAGAAACTGGACCCACTTTAGATTTTTTAAGCAGAATGGATTTAATATGAGGAATTAGGAGCAGGTGCTCATGGCATCATTGGAGGGTTGAAGGAGTAGAAGAATGGGGTCAGCTTCTCCCAGGAATACCTCCTGAGCACAACCACTGAGCTAGGTCAACATTGGAGTGGTTGCTTCTGCCGTAACCTATTTTCCACATTTAAACCCAGAATGGCGTTTTTCAAATGTAGCATAATCTCTCTATGACAAAGTCCAAAGAATTCAATTGATTTCCTTTGCTCTTTGTCTGAAGAACAAAATTCCTAATACAGATGTAAAGGCCCTGTGTAAGCGTGAGTCCCACATTTTACTGGGAACTTACTTTGTACTGTTCCCCTGGTTTCCTGCACCTGAGCCTCATTGTGTTCTCTTAATCCTTTTTTTCTTTTCCTCATCCCATAGCCCTTGGAAAATTTTGGTAGATAAGATGAATTGGCTTGGACATCATCCATCATACTCACTTTTTATTTGCTTATTTATTTTTGTTACAGATTCTGGAAAAGGCAAACATTTCCTTTTACTGGTATGCTTGTAACTAGGCTTTATAATATGACTTTAGGTCACAGCAATTAGATAAAGTTACATAAGAATAGCATATGTATGTGCTATGTGGTAGATCATGCTAAATAGTTTCCTAAGAGATTGTATAAAATCCATTCCCACTGGCAGTGCATGAGAGGTTCAGTTCCCCATATCCTCAGCAACACTTGGTATTAGAGTTTGTGTAGTATTATCTCATTTTGTTTTAATTTAGCATTTCTATAATTATTAATTGAGTTGAGCATTTTTTCAAAATGTAATGGTAACTCTAGTATCCAGTTTTGTGACTGCCTGTTTTTGTCCTCTGCTCATTTTACTATTGTATTGACTGTTTTAATTATTTTTTTTATTGGTTTGTAGATGCTCTTTTTATATTCTGGAGAGAAGTCAAATGCTTTTATATGCATTTCCATACAGATTTTAAAATCAGCTTTTTCCAGGTGAACAACAGAAAAAACAAAGCCTGTTTTATCTTGATTGTGATTGCATTAAACCTATAGATAAAATGGAGAAAAGTGACATTGGTATGAGTGAGTTACCTATGGTCTCTGACCCCTAGAGTTTCACAGGAGATGCACCTCTGAAGAAAGACATAACAAATAACACACCATAGCACTGCTTCATGCTCCAAGCCTAAATGGGGGCAGAGGGTGCTGGCAGAATAGCATTGGATGTGTTTTGGTTTTGTCTTCCCATGTGTTAACCAATCTCTAAGAATAGAGCCCATTGTTGACGGGAATTGCTTCACCTTCTCTTCAAAGAAGAGGATAAATGTCATTGCCCCTTCCTTTTTTTTTAACCAAGATACAAAGAAATCGCTCTAACAATATGTTCCACAGATCTAATGAGAAAACCAGAAATTGTTTAGTCATCTGAACTAGATGTAATCTATTAACAAAAAGGTTACCTACTATTCTTTCTACTGCCAACTGCTCTTTCATCATTCTGCTTTGACATCTCTCAATATGAAGAGCCAACATGATCTACTTTTATAGTCAGAAAATTTTGTTTATTTTCCATATTTGTAAATTTTTTTTTGACCATCTGTTCCATTTCTGTTTCCCAGGATACAGAGTAGAGTTCAAGCCCAGATCCTCTATTTTTTTCCTCTTTCCTCTTATTCAAGAAAATTCTATTAATTTTTTTTTTCTTAACTCCTGAAAGACTCCAGGACCTAATAGCATTCCATCTGAAGTGATAGCCACTTATTTCTCTTGCATACTGTTAAGGTTTTCTTCCCTATCTTCCCATGTCCCAGTTCTCATTAACACGGCATCAGATTTCGCTCATGCTGGTGTAACAATTTCTGTCAATCTTCCTTCAGTAATTATCTTAATTCCCCCAGAAAGCTCTTTTTATCCTAAAGGTTCAGAGACCCATTCTGTGAAAATAATTGTGATTTCTTTTTAAGCTTTCATGTTGCTTTGTTCACAGTTTTCTAGGTGACCATTAGAAGGATAGTACAACCAGACCATCATAAGATTAAGACAGGGGATGGTCAGACACTGTCAAAGCATTCTCTCTTCTTTCATTTATAAGACATAGTGTTCAAATATTCCACTATTTTATTCTACTCACAAAGTCCCTGGAACAGAAGCCTCTCAGCTCTCCTTAAAAACCTGTGGTTCTCAAGCAACTAATCAATTATTGTATCTTTATCCAAAGCATAAATGCCAAGCACTTACATAGGGGGTTGCATAGTGTAGCCATTAAACTTGAGTGTTTTGAAGTTAGAAAATGTGGGTTTTAATCCCATTCTACCAAATGATTTCATATAAATGTTTTCATTATGAGTCGGGTTGTTTTTCTTTAAAGTTTGTGGGCCGAAATTATCCCAATTCTTAAGGATGCACCCTAGGGGGCTGTGGATGACATGCTTCCCATCTGTAAGAAAACACACAAAAGGAGTCCAGGATCCTGCCCAGCGTCCTTTGTGACTCTCCCTTTGCTGGTGGGAGCGTCCCTCCTCCTAGTTAAGGGTGCACGGAGCTCTCACTCCCAAGCAGTGAGAGATTGCCTCCCTGCATAAGGTTGCAGATAAGGGTCAGGTGGGAGATTGCCTCACTGTGGAAGGTCAAGGTCGCAGGTAGGGGTCAGGTGGACTTAACCTTACTCAGAGGTCCTAGCTCTTTATCCTGGTTTCTCTGGTCCGTCAACAATGAGGGAATCAAATGGGAAAGGTAGAATCCATTCCCAGCCAAGATTAGCACTTTAAATTTCCTGGAGTTGTAATCTCCTGTACACTGGCTTAACTTTTTGCTTTTACTGAACCTCAATCCTTGCTCTCTTTATTCCCAAATATTGAAATGTTACCTTAAAGAGTTTCACTTTCTTTAAAACAGGGAAATCAACTTGGTTGCCTCCCACAAAAGCAGCTGGGAGAGACATACTAGTTGACCTTCAAGGCACATCTCAGGTAAAAGCAACCTCCTTTTTACTTATAGTGTCTCATTAATGATAAGATTCAATGCTTTAATAAAAACTTTCAGGTTACTCTGTAAATAGTAGTGGAAGAAAATTTTAAATTTCTCTTTTTTTAAGCTTAAATATCACTTTTTTTTGGATAGTGCTCATTTGCATATGTATGCAAATTTTACTCAGATATGCTGGGAAAGGTCTGAAGTACCATTTTCCCTCATTTGCTCTACCTAAATTTTCTTACATTTCTCTTTTCCTTTCAATCACTTAAGCAACCTCCATAATTCCTAAACTTTTAGATTAGCCTTTGAACCTTTGTCCTATGTCCTTCAAAAATGCATAGCCATGCCTTATGCCTTCTATATTCCTAATTTATTATTTCCAATCACTAGCTCTTCTAATAATCAAGAAAAGTGAGTCACTGTGATTTCTTCAATTTACCCTTATGAACACATTTTAAACACTTTCATTTCAAAATAACAGAGCAAAAGACATCTCACAGCTCTAAATTCATTTCACAAAGATTGCAATAAAGGCAAGAGGCAGGCAACCCACAATAGGGGAGGGGCAGGGTCAAGCCTTGACTCAGAAATTCCTGCCCGCCCTCCTTGTAACCCAGCTGGTGCAGATTGTGACATCACAGGCTCCTTGGAGGCAAGGGCACTGTGGGGGCAGAGGCAAGGGCTTGGGACTGCCCTGTCTGCCACTGCCAAGTCCCAGGTGCTGTGCCCAAAATTGAGGGCTCAACAAGGGGTGGGGGCCCTGTGGGACCCGGTCTCTCTGTCTTCTCAGTCTCATCCCTGGAGGGCGCTGAGCTTGAAGGCAGTGGTACATTCGGCAACCCTAGTGGGTCAGCCATGCTGATCACTGCAAGAGGCCATATTGTCCCAGATTATGGGGTGTTGCTGGGGTGCAAGGGGCAGAGAGTCTGGGAAGGCATGTCCTGTCCCCTCACCACTGACTAGAGCAGATGTGGTTGTAGAGTCCATTGGACAGTCTCTCTCTCTCTCTCTCTCTCTCTCTCTCTCTATCTCTACCACTCTCTCTCTCTCCCCCCTCCCTGCAGGAAGTCTGTGCCTCAGGGGGAAAGAAAGCACTTGGAAGTGATGGCATGCTCTTCTCCTCCACCCAGGGACACAGTTTTCTGTTCTCATTCTGCCTCTGCTGACAAGAAAGCGCTCTTACACAGGATATGGGTCTGGACCACAGATGCGGTGGTCTGTGAGGGGCCCACTGAGATAGGAAGAAGAAAAAGGCAGATGGCTCTCTGATTAAACCTGAGTGGGATCTGGGCCGGGGAGTGGACTTGTGTTGTGGGTCAAAGTGTGCTTGTGGAGGGAGTTCCTGTCCTTTTGCATGCCTCAATTTCTCTCCCTGGCTGTCTAAAACAGCCAAGAAGACCTGGGATGCTGGGTGACCCACCCTTATTTGCACTCCCTGGGTGGGTCAGAGTTTAATTACATTTTTGTTAGAGCCCTGCAAGGCCACCTCCACCCCTTAGGTTAACCTATGCACCTCCACGAGGGCCCTTACGTAAGGACATCCAAGAGTCTTGGACCAGAGGGAGGAATTGCCTCTTTGATATTTGGAGCTGGGCAGGGACCCAGGCACTCATTTTGTCATTGGTCAAGCTTTGTCTTCTGGCTGGCGGGGAGCCTAGTTGCTCTCTCCAACCGGGTCTGACTACCAGCTTATCCTTGCATGGGAAATTTTTTATGTGGCAGTCGCCCATGTATGCTTTAGTTTCGGCCCTTGTGGTGGAGAGTACCTCTGGGATGGGATAGTGAAGGAGAAAGGAGAAATGCCCACATAAGATGGCAGGCTTGTTTAAGTGGCTGGTGGGTGTCTGTTAATGTCTCCAAAATTAAAAGGGATAGCAGAGGAAGAGATAGAGTCCATGGGTCCCTCACCGTTCAACGTGTAGAGGTTGACTTCTAAAGTTTCCTGGCCAATGCATCAACTGAGCGCTTGATGCCCTTTCCCGGCCAATGCACCAACTCAGAGGGGTTGTTGTCCTGAGCAGGAAGCAAGAGTGATTTCTTTCCGGATCCTTGTCCAGAAGGATTCAAAGAATGAAGCCACGGACAAAAGATGGTAGATCAGTGGTTCTCAACCTTCCTAATGCTGTGACCCTTTAATACAGTTCCTTATGTTGTGGTGACCCTCAATTTCATTGTTACAAATTGAACATAATTAAAACATAGTGATTAATCACAAAAACAATATGTAATTATATATGTGTTGTCTGATGGTCTTAGGCGACCCCTGTGAAAGGATCGTTTGACCCCCAAAGGGGTCGCAACCCACAGGTTGAGAACTGCTGTGGTAGATGAAAAGAGTGGAAGTTTATTGAAAACAAGTACAGACTCCCATGTAGGGAGAGGATTCCAAGAGGGTAGTCCACTAAGCTCTTTTTTGCTAAAGTTTAAAAAGGCTTCAGTTCTTTGTCTCTTCATACTGCCTTTCAATTCATAGAATATCAGCTTTAAAGCCCAAACTCCACATGGTTTCCCCTTTTTTCCCTCTGCCTTCAGTGGTAGAATTCTCTATCTCCTGTGAAAATCAGTTTTCCTTTTTCTCCCATTTGTCGGCATTTCTCTATCCTCTGTGAAAATCTGTTTTCCTCTTTCTCCCCATACCCTATGGCTTTTCCCTATCTTCTGTGAATGGATGTCTTCCTCTTCCCTTATCTTGTGGCACCCTTACTTTTCTCTGTGAATGTATGCCTTCTGGCAGCTCCAAGCCCTCACCTATGCCTTCCTCCACTATGGAACCTCTTTATTCCTAAAAATCCCTAAACCTGCCTATTTTACCACTAAAACTCCTTTCAATCAGGGCTGTTAATACACACTGCTAGAGCAAACCACATTACAATTTCAGTGGCTTAACACAAGAGAAGTGTGTTTATTTATAGCTCTCATCAAATCCAGCTCAGATGTTCCTGAGTCGGTGGCTTTCCTCGTTGGCTGAATTCCAGGTGGCAACTAAGGGACCCATGTCTTTTCCATTTAGTGACTTCTCGCATCTCTGAGGGACTCTGCTGAATATCTAGCTGATGAGTATGTAGCAAACCACAAAAAAATCACAGGAGCATTTTGGGGGTGGGGGAAGAACATTATTTCCATTCACATTTCATTGAACATAACCAGAAATAGGGCCCAAGCTACTTGCAAGGATTGTAAGAATTGAAGTCTTCCATGTTAGGAGGAAAAGATTAAATTGTTAACACTAGAAAGTTCCTTTTTTTTAAATGTTTCTTCAAATGTAAGGTGGAGCTAATAGCAATGCTTACGTCATAGGTTGTTGTGAGTACGCCTGACCATAGGAGGTGTGTGATAAATGCTAGTTATTATTACACTTGAAAGGATAGCACCAGGCTTCTTAGACCAAACTTCATTTTCAGTAACACCACAAGCTCTTGAAATATTGGGAGGCCCAGAGACTGAAAGGGGCCTGTGAAAACAATTTTCTAGTTACAGACATGGAGGATGAGAAAAGGATTCTGCCGCTGCCAACTCCACAAAGGACATCTACAGACTGCTACTAGACTGATCCAAAACCCAGATTTTTATTATTGGATCACGTCCATTTAAGCTAAAACAAAAGGAGGTCTTCATCTGATAGCCTAGATTCCAATGAGATCAGTTTGGAGGAGGGGAAGGAATGCTGTGACTATCCTGCAATTGTATGTAAATGAATGTATGCAATTTCAAATACATTTTTCCTGAGGAGAGAGTCCCTAGTTTCATTACCTTTTAAAAGGGTTCGGTGTCATAAAAATCAAGAAGAATCAGTCTTGAAGGAGAAACGAGTGTCTAACCTTTATGTCATGGCTGGAATTCAGTTAATTACCTGTGACCTCTGTTTTGACTGGACAGGGTGTGATGACCTTAGGAAAGGGAAGGTAGAATCCTTGCAGAACATGCCTGTTGAGCTGGGGATGTCTTTATTTTGCACTTTTCAAGGGGGCTTTTTTTGACATTTCTTACAAGGGACACTGCATTTCTAGAGGTCTAGTTTAGTCATTAATTTTATCTTTAAAAATTTGCGCCAGTGATCTTTATGTGCGGTTACCCTGTTAGAGTCCTTTTTCTTTAATTGAATTATATTGACTATATGCTATCACAGCCTCTGTTCATCTCACAGACATTTTGGACTTTTTTGATGCTACACGTTTTGACCAGCTGGAGTTTACTTCTCTGCCCCATTGCTAAATGGACATTTTAAAAAATGAGTAGAGGACACTTCCAGTCCTTTACCCTGACAGCTTTCCACTCTTCACTCCAGTGGGCCTCTTAGTGATGTTGTCTCCTGTGGATGTTTGAAGACTTAGGATAGACACTGACCTCATAGGTTGTAAGAATTTTGCTGAATCCAGTGTTCATATCAGTTTTAGACTGTATTGATTATATAGTCAACTTTATTGAGAAAGATAATATCCCATTTTTCAGTGATCACTATTAGATAAAGACCTGTAATTTTAACTGGATGATAAAAATGCATAGTGACAGCTTTGTAATGATGTCTTTGAACAGAAAGGCAAAATGTCTTGACCAAAAAAGGCCGATACCCAAATTTCCACTCTCATCTATCTTGCTTGTTTCTCTTATCTACCATCTTTTCTCCCACAAGCTTTCCATATCGGCAAATGCCAACATAATCTATCCAGGAGTTGAAACTGGAAACCTGGAGTCATCCTTAATTGTTTTGTCTTTTCCCTCAACAACCATAGCTATTATAAAGCTCTTTTATTTCTGCCTTCAAAATATATTTCAATCTGCCCACATTCATCTATGCTACAACCTCCTTTACCACACCATGATATTTCTGCAAGTGCCTCGTTCTCCTGTTTCTTTCTGTTATTGATTTGAATCAATTCTTCATGCCAAAGAAATAGTAGTCTTGCTCAATGTAAATAAGAGGATGGTACTTATTCTTTAAAAGCTGACAATAGCCATCACTGCATTTTAAATGCAATCTAAACTTCTTATGTTGGTCTGCAGAACCCTGCCCGTCTTCTCTCTCATCCCTTGCCACTCTATACTTAGTTCATGAAACTGTTTTCTATTTCTGGAACATGCCAGGTCAATTCTTACCTTAGGGCCTTTGAATGTGCTATTCTTTCTACCTGAGATGTTCTTCCTCTTCAATTGCTGTACAGCTAATTTCTTTTCCTTCTGGGTGTCTCATCTTGCTCTTCTCAGAGATGCTTTCCCTGACCACCCCAAGAATATTCCTGGTCTTCTTTATTGCATCCCCTTATGTATTTCCCTATTAGAATTTATTACAAGCTATAATTTTATTTACTTTATGTTTTTTCCTTTGCCTATTATCACATTAGAACATGAATTCTTTGAGTATAGTGATCATGACATCTTGTTAACCTCTTTTTGGAAAAGACATTATATATATATATATATGTGTGTGTGTGTGTGTGTGTATACACATATATATATGTATATATATACATATATATACATATATATATAATGAATTATTAGCTAATATTTTGCATCCTGAGCTTGAAAGTTCATTCCTTAAACTTCCTTGCACTTAGTGAACAGTAGTGGAGTAAGAGTCCAGAGGAAGCATAGCAAAAAATAATGCTTCTTTATTTATTCATGGAATATAATTTTATTACCTGTTTAGTAAGTGCCAAGTGGAGTACTAAACACTGGAGTTTCATAGTAAAGAGAAATGCATTTTTCTCATGTCTTCAGGATGTGTACAATGTAGTTCAAAAAAACAAGTTTCTTCAATAATCAAAGAATTAGCATAAATTTAAAATTGCAGTAAATGCTACAACTGAGAAGTAAAAGGTGTCAGGAAGAAAGAAGGAAGAACATTCAGAAAACGTGTAGCATGTGTGCAGGTGGAAGGGACCATGACAAATACAAGGGAATAAAGGAGGGCTAGTGCGACTAGAGTGCCCAGAAGGAGGACTCCAGCCCTAGCTGGTTTGCTTAGTGGATAGAGCACCAGCCTGCAGAGCCAAGGGTCCCAGGTTTGATCCCAGTCAAGGGGATGTACCTCAGTTGCAGGCTTGATCCCTGGCCCTGGTCCAGGGCTAGTATGGGAGGCAACCAATCCATGTGTCTCTCACATTGATGTTTCTTTCTCTCTGTCTCTCCCCCTTCCTTCCACTCTCTCTAAAAATAGATAAAAAAATATCCTCGGGGGAGGATTAATAGAAGGAGGACTCCAGTGAGGTGAGCTGGACCAGAGGCAGGAATCATAAGACATGAGCATTTAAGAACTTCGTTAGCTCCTGGAGAAAGAGGATAGTAGAAGGCAGGAGTCAGTAAGAATTGGCAGAGTCAGATTGATGTTCCCAAGGAATCAATCTGTTTGCCAAAGTGGACATTATGTAGTTTAGTGAGGGGGAGGTCATTGATAGCTTTAGGGTGAGTTTTAGTGAAGTGAGGTAGATAGAAAACTGAATGTATAAAGTCAAGAATAGAATTAATAGTTAATAAAAGGATATAGCACATGAAGGAGAGTAATTAAGAATCTATTAAATATAAATCTATTATTTATTAGTCAATTCCAGGAGTGGTAAACTGTGAAATAATTTGTGTTATGTTTAAACAACTGACCAAGTAATAGTAGGGAGAGAAAAATTAATTCTGATTATAGTTAAGCTTGTATTTACTACAATGCATATGTTTCAATCTAAAGTTGTTTAGGTGTTTTACAACCAGCATACATAATTAGGTCAAATAATAACCAACAGGATAGTCTCCTGGGATGCACCAAATATAATGGGTTGTAGTATAGCTGATCTGGCTTTGAAGACAGGTCCTGATACCAAACTGAACATGCTTCCTCCCGTGGGGAAGGCTACTGTGACCCTACATATGAATCTTGCAGTTTACCTCTCTATTATAAAAGAAAAACCACTCAAAAATCTATAGCTCATCATTTTTTATATATGTCCCCTAAGGGAAGAACATATTATATCTGTAATTTGAATTAAACATAAAGATAAGGATTACGGTCTGTTTTTAAAAATAGACTTCCCAAGATTTTCCTTTGAACACTCCCCCCCCACCACTACATGACTTTAAAAGCACTTCCAACTATGCATGTAGAATTCAACTCATATCCAAAATGGACAAGAACATGCAGCAACTCCAAAACCTCCCCATCACATGTCTTTTTATTTATTTATTTGTTTTTATTTTATTTATTTTACTGCTTAAGGTATTACAAATAGTAGTACATATGTCTCCTTTCTTTTCCCTCATTGACTTCCCCCTGGTCTCCCCTACCCCCCGTCACTTGCCCTCACTACCTTCCCCCCCGCAGTGTCTTGCATCCATTGGTTATGCTTATATTTATGCATACAAGTCCTTCTGTTGATCTCTTACCCTCCCCTCCTGCCCCCCAACCCTTCCCGGTCTTCCCACTGTAGTTTGACAGTCTGTTCAAGGCTGCTCTGCCTCTGTATCTATTTTTGTTCATAAGTTTATAATGTTCTTTATATTCCACAAATGAGTAAGATCATGTGGTATTTATCTTTCACTGACTGGCTTATTTCACTTAGCATAATGCTCTCCAGTAAAATCCATGCTGTTGCAAATGGTAAGAATTCCTTCTTTTTCACAGCAGCATACTATTCCATTGTGTAGATGTACCACAGTTTTCTAATCCATTCATCTGCTGATGGGCATTTAGGCTGTTTCCAAATCTTAGCTATTGTAAATTGTGCTGCTATGAACATAGGGGTGCATATATCCTTTCTGATTGGTGTTTCTG
>NW_005356870.1:1167006-1169250 GCF_000412655.1 Myotis brandtii | reverse complement strand
CCCTAGGAGCTGTATTGGTAAAGATATTGCTACAACAAATGTCTGCTATTTTGCTGCCTATGGCTTCTTGTAAGATTTTTATGGTTTCCCGCCTTACATTTAAGTCCTTTATCCATTTTGAATTTATTTTTGTATATGGTGTAAGTTGGTGGTCTAGTTTCATTTTTTTTGCAAGTATCTGTCCAGTTTTCCCAACACTGTTTTTTTGAAGAGACTGTCTTGACTCCATTGTATGCTCTTGCCTCCTTTGGCAAATACTAATTGAGCATAATGGCTTGTGCCGATTTCTGGGTTCTCTATTCTGTTCCACTTGTCTATATGTCTGTTCTTGTGCCAGTACCAGGCAGTTTTGAGAACAGTGGCTTTGTAGTATAGCTTGATATCTGGTATTGTGATCCCTCCAACATTGTTCTTCTTTCTCAAGATTGCTGCAGCTATTCGGGGTCTTATTTTATTCCAGATGAATTTTTAGAGAATTTGTTCTAGGTCTTTGAAGTATGCCATTGATATTTTAATGGAGATTGTGTTGAATTTATAGATTGCTTTGGATAGTATGGACATTTTAATGATGTTGATTTTACCAATCCATGAACATGGTATATTCTTCCATTTGTTAATGTCTTCCTCTATCACTTTTTTTCAGCGTCCTGAAATTTTCTGAGTTACAGGTCCTTTGTTTCCTTGATTAACTTTATTCCTAGGTATCTTAATTTTTTTTGTTGCAATGGCAAATTAGATTGCTTTTTAAATTTATCTTTCTGTGAGTTCATTATTGGTGTTTAAAAAAGCCATAGGCTTCTGGTTGTTAATTTTGTATCCTGCTACATTGTCAAATTCATTTATTAAGTCTCTAGTAGTTTTTGATGGAACCTTTGAGGTTTTCTATGTACAATATCATGCCATCTGCGAATAAGGACAGTTTTACTTCTTCATTTCCAATTTGGATGCCTTTTATTTCTTCTTCTTGCCTGATCACAATGGCTAGTACTTCCAGTACTATGTCAAACAGGAGTGGTGGAGTGGGCATCCCTGTCTTGTTCCTGTTCTTAGGGGAAACGGTTGTAGTTTTTGCCCATTGAGTCTGATGTTGGTTGTGGGTTTGTCATATATGGCTTTTAATATGTTGAGGTATGATCCTTCTATTCCCACCTTGCTGAAAGTTTTTATCAAGAAAGGATGTTGGATTTTGTCAAATGCTTTTTCTGCATTAATGGATATGATTATATAGTTTTTTTCTCTCAGTTTGTTTATGTGGTGTATCACATTTATTGATTTACAGATATTATACCATCCTTGCATCCCCAGAAAAAATCCCACTTGGTCATGGTGTATGATCTTTCTAATGCAATGCTGGATTCAATTTGCTAGAATTTTATTGAGAATTTTGGCATCTATGTTCATGAGGGATATTGGTCTGTAATTCTTTCTTTGTATTGTCTTTATCTGGTTTTGGGATTAGGGTAATCCTGGCTTTGTAGAAAGAGCTTGGAAGTTCTCCTTTCCCTTGAATTTTTTGGAATAATCTGAGGAAGATAGGTTATATTTCTTCTTTGAATGTTTGGTATAACTGCCCTGTGAAGCCATCTGATCCAGGGCTTTTGTTTGTTGGAAGTTTTTTTTTTTTATTACTGCTTCAATTTCCTCCATTGATACCAGCCTATTCAAACTTTTTGATTCATCCTGGTTGAGTTTTGGGAGGTCATATTTTTCTAGGAATATGTCAATTTCTTCTAGGTTGACCAGTTTATTGGAGTAGATTTGCTCATAGTGTTTTTTTACGAGTCTTCATATTTCTGTTATTTCACTTCTTTCGTTTCTATTTTGTTTATTTCGGTCCTCTCTCTTTGCTTCTTGGTGAGCCTAGATAGGGGTTCATCAATCTTGTTTATCCTTTCAAAAAACCAGCTCTTAGTTTCATTGATTTTGTTTTGTTTTGTTTTGTCTTTTTTTGTTTGTTTGTTTTTTGGTCTCTATGTCATTTATTTCCGTTCTGATCTTTATTAGTTCCTTCCTTCTGCTCACACTGGGCTTTTCTTGTTGCTCTCTTTCTAATTCTTCAAGTTGCAGACTAGATGGTTTATTACCAATTTTTCTTGTTTTTTGAGGTAGGCCTGTAATGCTATGAACTTCCCTCTCAGGATTGCTTTCATTGTGTCCCAAAGATTTTGGATTGTTGTGTTTTCATTGTCATTTGTTTCCAGGATGTTTTTTTGTTTTTTGTTTTTTGTTTGTTTGTTTTTTTTT
>NW_005356870.1:1125985-1166084 GCF_000412655.1 Myotis brandtii | reverse complement strand
ACTAGAGGGATTTGACCACCAGGCCGACTGGCTGTGAGAATCAGCTGTGGGAAAACTTCTGTCCTCTAGGGAGGTGCTAATCTAGCCTTTGCCTGAGGCGATCCGGCAAATGGCTCTGAGCAGGGCTTGGGTGGGGCGGGGTCAACAGAGTAGGTGGAGAGAGAGGTTATGGCTGCCCTCAGTCCCGTTCCCAGAGGCTCTGCTTCTCAGAACCCCAGGAACCACTGCAAACCTCGGAGAGAAAGCTGCCTTCCAACTGATACCAGACAATCCCGCTTCTCCCATTTGAGTCTGAGTCCCTAGAGATCCGCCCAGATCTGGAGCTCAGAGTCTGAGACTCCCTCCTGATTGAAAACGACAACCGCGCCCTCAGCCACCAGCCCGCTTTGCGTGCGCACCTCCGCACCTGAGTATTTTCTACACTGCGCCTCCTCTGAGCCTCGGTGTGCTGTAGTTTTTCCTTCTAGTTGAAGAGTCTCTCCTCAGCAAGCCTTCCTGTGATTCTGGGTGATGTCCGTTCCGTCTTTTAGTTGTATTTTTGAAGTGGTTGCGGCAGCAGTCTCCGGTGTTTACCTATGCCGCCATCTTGGTCCGACCCCTTCTCCAGGATGTTTTTTATTTCTTCTTTGATCTCTTTGGTAACCCACTCATTGTTTAATTGTATGATATTCAGCCTCCAAGTGTTTGAATTTTTGGATTGTTTTTTACTGTAGTTGATTTCTAATTTTATGCCATTGTGATCTGAGAAGAGCTTGATTTGATTTCAATCCTCTTGAATTTGGAGAGATTTTGCCTGTGTCCCAATATGTGGTCTTTCTTTGAAAATGCCCCATGTGCACTTGAGAGGAATGTATATTCTGTAGTTTTGGGGTGGAATGTTCTAAAGATATCAATTAAGTCCATCTGATCTAGTGAGTCATTTAGGATTGATGTTTCTTTGCTAATTTTTTGTCTAGAGGATTTATCCAGTGATGCTAATGGGGTATTAAAGTTTCCTACTATGATTGTGTTGTTACAAATCTCTCCCCTGATATCTTTCAGAAGTTATTTTATGTATTTTGGTTTTCCTGCATTGGGTGCATAAATGTTTACTAGAGATATATCCTCTTGTTGTATCGATCCCTTTAGAATTATGAAGTGGCCTTTCTTGTCTCATTATGGTCTTCACTTTGAGGTCTATTTTGTCAGATATAAGTATTGCTACCTCAGCTTTTTTTTCATTTCCATTTGCCTGATAGATATTTTCCCATCCCTTCATTTTCAGTCTGTGTGAGTTCCTTATTCTGAGGTGGATTTCCTGTAGACAGCACATATATGGGTCATATTTTCTTACCATTCAGTCACTCTATGTCTTTTGATTGGAGCATTTAATCCATTTACATTTAATGTTATTATTGATCGATAATTGTTTGTAGCCATTTATGTACTTTATGCCTGTGTTCCTTCCTCCCTTTCTATTTATTTTTTTTACAGCATTCCCTTTAGCATTTCTTGAATTTCTGGCTTGGTAGTGATAATTTCCCTTAACCCTTTTTTGTCTGCAAAGCTCCTGATTTCCCCTTCAAGTTTGATTGATAGTCTGGCTGGATAGAGTATTCTTGGATTCAGTCCTTTGCTTTGCAACACTTTGTATACTTCATTCCATTCCCTTATAGCTTGATGTGTTTCTGTTGAGAAATCATTTGATAATCTGATAGGGGATCCTTTGTAGGTAACTTTCTGTCTCTCTCTTGTAGCCTTTAAGATTCTCTCTTTGTCTTTAACATTTGCCATTGTAATTATGACGTGTCTTGGTGTGGGTGTTTTGGCATTCATCTTGCTTGGGACTCTCTGTACTTGTGTAACTTTTTTCTTCCCCATATCAGGGAAGTTTTCTGTCATTATTTCTTCAAATAGATTCTAATCCTTGCTGCTCTTCTTGTCTTTCTGGCACCCCTATTATACATATGTTACTTCATTTTGTGTTGTTCCAAAGCTCTCTTAGGCTCTCCTGCTGCTTTTTAATTTTTTTCTCCAATTGCTGTTCAGATTGGGCTTGTTTCTCTACCTTATCTTCTAACTCACTAATTTAGTCCTCTGCTTCTTCTAATCTACTGTTGAAACCTTCCATAGCGTTTTTGATTGGAGCTATATCACTTTTAATTTCTTCCTGATTTTTGCTTAGGTTGCTGATTTTCTCTTCCATCTGGTTTATGAACTGTATGACCATTACTCTGAATTCTTTTTCTGTCATGTTTCATGCCTCCATTTCACTTATTTCCTTTCTTGGCAATTTCTCTTTTTCTTTCCTCTGGGGATTGTTTCGTTATCTCCCCATTCTAACTATAACCAGAAGGTCCAAACACCGAATTGCAGGGGCCTGGGCCATGTGCATTGGGAGCTTTGTGCCACCCAAGTGTCCCTGAAGAGCTCTGACACCAAGACATGTGACTGCCATGGGTTAATGGGAGCCACGCTCACCCAGGATCAGCATCACTGGCGCTCAGTGCGGCCTTGTGCATGCACCTAGAATCAGGGACCCCGCCTGTGTTGTGCTGAAAAAGAGACCCTGCTGGCATGTGCCAAAAATCAGAGTCCCTTAGCACACACCAGGAGTCAGAGTCCTCCTGTGCCCATGCTGAGAATCAAGTATCAGAGTCTCTGTCACTTGGTGTGACCTCGCGCTGAGAATCAGGGTCCCTGTGAGTGCATGCATCAAGAATTGGAGTCACTGGCTCTTAGTGTGTGTGCACTGGGAATCAGGGATCCCATGCACGCACAATGAGAAACAGAGTCAAGTCACTGGTGCTCAGTGCTGCCTCTCGCTCAGAGAATCAGGGTCCCCGATCTGCTTGGGGTACCAGGTTGCACAGCTGTCCTGTGTTGGTGGGAGGTCCACTCCTGCACTGCAGGAAACAGACTTCCATGTGTGCTCGCCCAAAATCAAAGTTAGGTGGCACAGCTGCCCTGTGTGTGCATGGCGTCTGGTCACACAAGTGCGTGCTGCGGGAAACAGACTCCCCGTGTCTGCACGCCCAGGCTCAAAGTCAGGTAGTGCAGCCGCACTGTGTGGACAAGAGGCCTGCTTGCGCAGAGAGGGTCTAGCAGTTCCTATGCTGCTGCAGTGGGCCTGCTGGGAGGGGGATAGGCTCTGTGACTCACAGAAACCTGAAGCTGGGATGTCTGGAGTCTTGGTGTCCGTGGGTCTGCAGCTGTGGTCACAGGTCTTTGTCCCAAGTGACTGTAGGATCCTGGTTTGCGTCTGAGACTACATTGGGTGGTGGTGACGCTAGGATCCTAGTCTCAACCAGTTCTGTCCTTTAAGATGGCATGGTTTCTGTGCTGGTGCTGACAGCCCCAGAGTGTTTGTGGTGGCAGCGGGGTTTCACCATCTAAGATTGCCCAGTTTGGCAGCCCCCTGGAAGACCTGCATGATCTAATTGTCCCTAGCTCACACACACACACACACACACACACACACACACACACACACACACACCACACATGTCCACACACTCCTCTATCGCTCCCTCACTCTCTCACACACCATCCCTCCCTACCTTCTTGCCAGTCGCCATCTTTTTCTCCCACGTGTCCTTTTAGATCATATACATCAGATCTAAATTTTTCTGCCGTCATTTGCCACCGATAATACCATGTTCCCATGCAGAAGTCAATGTAAAAGTTTATGGTGTTACTGACTTCACACGGCTCCATCAGACCTTGGCATTATTGACTTAAAGATTCTTGGCTCAGCCTTTAACATTTTTTAAAAAATTTAACTCCATAGTTACCCTTTGGTTTATTAGTGCCAGTGCTCAGAGCTTTTTATTACATATCTACAAACTTATTTCTAAGAATGTCTGCCTGTAAATTACACTCCCACCGTTCAAATGCAGAGTCATAATGTAAGAAATACCAAGAAATTGGAAAAATAGGCCTAGGTAGAGCTCAAATTTCTTCTTGCTCTCTGCCTGTTGAGTATATTTCCTAGTAAATATTTTTTAAAAAAGAATTTAAAGGAAAATGTCACTGGCATGTGGACTATCTGTCTCAAAGCAGATGGCACAGTTTTGCATGGGGAGAAGGATGAAATGTCACATGCATGGCTGCAATGGAAGGATTTTGAGCAAGTGGTGTTCCTGGGAAGCTAGCCGCCAGGCTCTGACATTAACGGTTTTATTAAGTTCAGCTGTGGGCTGGAGCAGCCCTGGCCTCCAATGTGTAGTAGTGTTTTAATGGCTGTCCCTCGGGTTCATGCGGGGTGGTGTGAAAAGTAATTGTAGGGGGTGGCAAGATTGATAGGGTTGAGGTGGATGGGGAGATAATGTGCTTTATTTCCAATATTTTCATTTACCCAAAAAAGAAACATGGATGGATTACTCAAAGATTAGAAGTTGCTTTTTTAAAAATAAATTATCTACAAAGATGACAGTCTGTCCCATTTTGAAAATTTTCTAAATTATAGCTCCAATGAATCCTACATTGTATACAAAAATTGCACAGCCTACGGTGAAGTCCGAATCTGGAAGAAAGTGAGTTTGCAAACACATTGTCCTCTAAAGAAACCCAGCACGGTTGAGCAGCGTGACATTTGTGACTATTGGGGTGTCGTCTGCAAACACCAGGCGTGGGTTATTCTCTTGCTTCTATTTCCAATGACCTGACAAGGGCAAGAGACGAAACCATGTGATTAGTTTATTGTGCTGTGTTTATCTGTGGACCACATTATGCAGTAATACCTGTTTCCTTTCTGAAGAGGTTGTTCTGATGTTTTTGAATTTTGTCATTTTAAGAGAGCCTTGGGAGATAATGAGTTGTGCTTTCAGCAGAATATAGCCTGTTTGTTCCACTAATCATTTCCCCAAAGGACTGTAAACAGTACACACGGACTTCGGGCTAGTCCTCTGGATAGTATAAATAAATGTTGTGGGTCCCTGGTTATAGTATCCTCATGCCCTATTACGCTAGAACAAAACAGATTCTGCCATGATGGGCTGATAATAGGGTGTGTATATAATGGCAAGTTTTTGAATTTTTTATCCTCTGCCACTTGATATCAAACATCACTAATACCAGTTGAAAATCATGTCTACATTTCTGTGTCATGAAGCTTTTGTCTACACAAGACTAAAGTAACTAGATAATTCAATCAAGACAATCAAACTAGCTATATGTACAGAGAAATATTTCAATAATGTTTACTATTGAGCCAGAGGTATTAGTGTTCTGTCAGCATAGATTAAGGTAAGTTCATTTTATTATGTACAATGAAGAAATAGAATACAAAAGGCTGTGGAAAGCTATATTTAGGTATGTAAATTCAGATTCTTTTCTCCACTCCTCACAATTATTTTAATCTCTTTTCTGCTTTCTTATTCCTTTTAGAAGCACAGCTTCTCACATTAATATCTTTAAAATTGTGACAAAAGACACAGTTTCCAAAATGTTTATGTTGTTTTTCTTCTAAAGTAGAGTAATAATTATTTCTAGAGCAATGATAGTTAGGTGTAAATAAACTTTAGTGGGTCTGGATGAACTGCGGTGCACGCATTATGGCTGGCATCCAAGATGCCCCTGGTATATTGCATACCGAATTACACTTTAAGTGACCTATTTTCTTAGTTATGAGAAATGTGCATTTTCCCATATCACCACAATATATTTTTCTATATTTTCCCCCATTCTTTAATGAGGCAAAGATGTCATGTGGTTAAACATGTTAAAATGAGAAATGGAAATTGGAAACGTAAATAACCAGAACAAAAACAGGAGCTTTAGAAAAATACAATAAAATCATTGGACTATCTGCAAAATGTTTTTGTTTAATTTACTTCTATCTCTCAAGAAAAATTGCCTAAAAATTTACGTCAGACAATTTCCTTTATGATTCCTGAGGAGAGATAACCCTCCTCAAAACCAAATGCACTGACTGAAACTATAAAACCGACTCTGTCTTGGTCTCTAAAAATGAGAGTAGTTTGCTCCCTATACCTCCCCACCCCACCCCACCTCTTTTAAGCACCTTGACATTTACACATTATTTCTAACTGGAAGCCTCCCCCCACCCCCCACCCCCGCACTGCCTTCACCTTTTTTTTTTAGGCAGGTATTTGTTGCAGTCACTAGGCTGCCCTTTGCTGGACACTTTGGCTGGAAATGAGATTGAGTAGATAGATAGTTGATAGATACATGATAGATAATATTGACAAGAATGGTAAAGTGATACTTTTATTCTCAGTTTACTTCAAGTTCATTGATAATTTTTGATGATCTCTAAAAATAACCTAACTGGCATTGTAATGTAAAGATTAGGAGTTCACAGGAGGATGCCCTCCAGGGAGTCTCAGACTTATGTCAGTGGGAATGTGGCTCTGTGACTAGAATAGCTCGAGAGCTCATCTTTATATCCAGCACCTTCTAGTTTAACATTGCTACCCTAAACATAACTTTCTTTGATTCTCATAATATTCCTGTGGGGTCTTAAGTGTTCTGCAATGATTTTTTAAATATTAAAGACAGAAACTACACTTGCATCAGATAGTCAGCACAGAGGAGGCAGCAAACAGCATCTGAAGGCTCCTGTGGTAGGCATTAATTATTTAGTTGCTAAATGTGAAAAGTTCAGGGGTTCCAGAGGAAAGGACTAGATTAGCACAGACATTTGTGGGTGGCAGGGTTAGGAGAGGGCACCTGAAGGGCTTAGGGCAGTAGACTATTCATCAACAAGTATGAAAGTATTTCATTATTTCATCTATGGGTCTGGCACACTGGTACATGGCAGTGAATATGTACCTTTATAGTATTTTCTGAATATGTTATCTTCCCATTAATTCTGTTCTCTGTACTATTTTTTTACATCAATAGTAAAGACAATGTCACTTCATAAATATCACTGGTTTAGGAATGTGAAAGTTTGTATTCTAATCCCAGCACCATCACAAAATAAGTATTGCAACTTTAATCAAATCACTTAGTCTCTCTAAAGTCAGTTTATTTTCCTACAAATGAGGATTATAGTATTTGTCTTAGTATTTAAAATAATTAAGTTAATAATAGCTAATTCAATATGTGCTGGGCTTTTTGTGGATGCTTTATAAGGAATAAATGATTTAAGCTTCATATAATTCTGATGATATAGATACTAATATTTTTCTTTATTTTTAGATGAAAGAACTGGGACACAAAGTGAAAGTGAAGAAATTGCCTAAGATCCCATACATTAAACACTGTAGAGCTTAGATTTGAACCCAGATGCTTGGTCTACAGTCTTCACTATTAACCACTATGCCCAAGGCTTACTTTTCTTTATGAGAAAGCCTTTTGAAAAACAGCAACAATCTATATACATGAAAAACACTGTCACCTTCAATAATGTATTTTCCTCATTATTTTTGGTGGTTTTATAACCAGAAACAGAAACTAAGAAGGTTTCTTGTGCCTCTAAGAATAATTATCAGCCCAATTTAGATGTTTGGCTTTGAGAAGTATTTTTTATTTTAAGATCTGTAGGAGTGCCATTGCTACACTCAGTTTTTATTTGTGGGTTGTTGCCATGGCTGTGTGTTTCCTTCATTTATATTAGAATCAATACTTTGCATCAGAATATAAGCAATCATGTTGAACCAGCATAGACTTTTGTCATCAAGGATCTCTGATTAGGTATTGCTGCATAATAAAGAGGCTGCACGGTGATATTAGCAGTGAAACCTTTGGCATTTGAATGTTTATCATGTATCAAGAACTGCACTAAGCACTTTGCATACCTTATTTCATTTAGTCTCCCTGATAGTTGACCAGTGAAAAATATAAGATGTAAATAATTGAAATAACATTCAAGGTAGGGCTTGACTCTAGTTGCACCAACAAAAATGCCAGTTCCTAGTTACAAAGCTTAATGTGAGACAAGGTATCTACTGCCTAGGAGCTAAGAGTAGACAACATATTTTAATGTCTTTGGTGAATATGTGTAATCTTTACATGGAGCTATCAGCAGAGTATCCCCAGCATTAGTTGAAATACGCTCAGAAAAAAATAGTATTAAAAAGTCAGGTATTCTCAGAAACTGAGAATATGTTTCTGGAAAAAATAACCCATTCTAAAATTAACTTGTGCAGGTAAAAATGCTTAGGGGGAAAATATGTTTAATTAAGGAAAACATGATTAGCAGAAGGTTGTAATCAGGAAAAAGAAAATCTGAAGAAATATTCAGTTAAAGTTTGCTAATAGACTAAAATAGGGCCAGCATGGCATCTAGAAAAGAGAAGAATTTGTCAGTATCTCTCTGCTCTTCTGAGGAGAGGGAGCTTTGAGTTTTCATTGTTTATTCCATGCTTATCCTGTGAAAGCCACAGTTAACGAGCTGTTAACAAAACAGATAGAATCCCTGTCCTCATGGAACTTACATGGTAAAGAGATAGAGAGTGATAGAGGATGGTTATTTTGATGGGGTGGCGTGGGAAGGTAGTATCTAAGGAAAGGTAAGAATAAATTGAGAGCACAGGTCAGAAGTCCTTGGGCAAAGATCATAGCTGAAAAGGTAGAGGAAATTTCTTCACCTCTTTGTCTCCCAGTTCTTTCATCTATAAGCTGGAGAAAATATTAGTATACATATCATCTGAGGCAGACATGCACGTGTATGTTTGGAGACTGACAGATAGGTCTGTGTGGCTAGAACAGAATGACTAGGGGGAGAATGGTGGGAGAGGAAGGCATAGAGATAGAGGACAAATAAAATAGGATGTTTAGGTCATGGTACAGTTTTAAATTTTACTGTGTCAGGGCAAGCCACTGGGGTTTTTTTTTTATTGTTAGTTTGTTTTTAGCACTCTTTAACTTTTTTTTCTGTTTAAAAATTGTATTGTATTTTATTTAATCTTCATTGGAGGACATGCTTAGATAAGGAAAGGTGAGAGAAAAAGAGAAAAGGAGAGAGAAAGAGAGAGAGAAACATTGATCTGAGAGAGATACGTCCATCAGTTGCCTTCTGTACATGCCCCAACAGGGGATCAAACACAAACACAGGTATGTGCCCTTACCAGGAATCAAACCTGCAACCTTCCAGAACACAGGATGATGCTCAACAAACTGAGCCACTCTGGCCAGGTTGTTTTTAGCACTCTTATAAACATCTTTTTTTTCCCCATTTTTATTTTTTGACATGCAAAAAGCTCTTTAAATTTAATGCATACAACATGATGAGTTTGGAGGGAAGTATACACCCATGAAACTATCACTACAATCAATGCCATAAACATATTCATCACCTCTAACAGTTTTATGTACGTGAGTGATGTGATTAGAGTTCAGTTTTGAAAGAATCACTCTAGCTGCTATGTGTACAATAAACAATTCAAGGTAAAGGGTATAAAGTGTGAGGCCAGTCAGGTGAAAAATGGTGGTGCCCCAATCCGTGATATAGGTAATGAAACTGGTGAGAGTGATTGGACTCAGAATATACTTAAAAGCAAAAATTAACAGTATAAGGAAGAGAATTAACCCCACATAGTTATGTGTCATAACATATAGGCTATAGAAAAAAAAGTACAATCTACGTAACCCATAATGCACCTTCCCTCTTGATATTTACAAAGCATGTTAATTTAGAAAGGGTCTTAGAAGTCTTGCAGTAACAGCACTTTAAAGTATTTAACCTGGGATTGATGAAATCAGTTTGACTTCTAGACCCCTTTTTCATATAATAGTTATTAATATCTACCAGAACTTGCATTATATAAGTATACTTCAGAAAATCTTTTATTAGAGTCATAGAAATAATTGTTTTATTCCAAATTCAATTTCACCATCTATACTGCTAGATAAAATTTAGCTTCTCATGTAGATTTTGGACAGGGACAAAATGTAATTACCAAAGAAACAAAAACCGTTTGACAATTTATTATTGGAAAATAATTAAGTGTGATTCTAGATAAAAGTTTGTTTTCTTTTGTTAATTTACTCAGCATGAGTTATTCTCCAAGAATTTAATCATTTCTAGGTATAAGAATTAAACCAAGTTCTAGACATACCAAGAGACAGATCTTGGACTGTGGTGACCCAAGTGTGAGAATGATACTTTGGCAAGAATTAAGAAATAAATCTCAGACTGATTTAAAAAATAAAAAATAATTTTGGACTCACATATCAAAAAAATTGAAGAGTTAGGTCTGACATTATGGAAAGCTTGATGTGGCTTCTTCACAAATTGACCAGAATTTATGTTTTTTTCTTTCTCTATTTTTAGTTCTGATCCCAGGGGTTGATACCATTCTCATCAGCCTTCCCCCATGTTTACCTTAAAGTCACTATATAGGAACCTTCTCCCCCTCTGTATCCTGCAGGAAAAGAAAATATTTCTATAGAAGACCTGAATTTCCATTGCATTGAACCAACTTAGTTTATATGCACAGCCCTGAACCAGGAAGTAGAAATATTAAAGTTTCTTAGTATATGGGCTACATGAGGAAAGGATGGGTAATGAAATTAAGAGGAGGTGCTCTATTTTTTTTAAGGATAAGTAAATCTTAGATGGCTCAAAACAACAAAGTTTACACCCAGTTTCTATTTGTTTTCACTACCACAATAAGCCAATAATACTTGTTCAAATTTTAATAGTAAGATATTCTGAGGGTTTCATTTCTAACTGATGTTTTTACTTTAAAAATAAATGTTTTAAGGCTTGTATTTTTCCATTTTTTAGTAAGTCTGCTATTTTTATTACCAATTTGTACTTCCTGAAAACTAGCTCTTTTGTGGTGAATATCCTGACAAATTCTCTAAGTTGTAATTGTCTTATTTGCAGGAAATAAAATCATTTATTATACTTTTATAAAACTCTGATGCAAAAGTGTCTTAAAAGTTAAATAAAATTTTTATCTATCAACTTATTCACATTCCTGTTCTAGATAATTTCTGATTTTCTTTGGCCAGTTGTTTTTGCTACATTTTAACATTCCATAACTACACATATATATAAAGCCCTATAAAGGTTTATAATAAGGAGTCTAAAAATCTCTTTTTATCAGCCAGAGTCATGAATTATAACCTGTGGGCCAAGAAAATAGTGCTCCTCAAGTATTATTTTCTGTTGTTATGGCTTAAGAAGCTATGCAAATCAATAGTTAGGGTCTAAGTTGGTTAAAAGTTACAGGACAGAGAAAGATCAAGCAAGTTTGAGAAGACTGTTCTTTATTGGCCTATAATGACTCAATTCTAACCTTTCCATTGACCACAAATAATTGAACCATGAAATCACTTGGAACCGCAGACAAATCTTCCATAATTATATATTTTCTCCATGCTTACTGCTGCCACGCACAGAATTCCATCAACAAAGATAATGATGTGCCTATACCCAGAGGAAACATACATGGATTTAATAAGAAATAATTCTGTGCCATATTCAAGGCACTCCACTAGCCAGTGGTGGACACAAGGATGGATAAGAATGAGGTAATGGTAATTCAGCAGGAACATGAGGGGAGATGGAGTTGGGTGAGTAAATACACATTCACGAAAGAAGATGAGAGATGTGTAATACAAGGAATCAGGGTATCTCATAGCACTAATTTTAACTTAACCTCTCTGGCTGGTATTTATTCAAGAGAATGGAAACTGTGTTTTTCATATGTACATTCTCATCACCTACTACATTGCCTAGCAGATCATTCTCCTCCTAGCTCCCCAACACCAAACAGACACACACACACACACACACACACACACACACACACACACAAAGGTTCTTAAGTCCTATTTGTTATTGAAATGAATAACTTGGGTACCTGATGACCTCTATATGCTTTTTCAGTACTAGCATTCAATGATTCTAAGAGAATTTGGCATGGCCCTGTATTACTACGTTATCTCCAGTGTTTATGAGGATAGCAGGCCCAGAAGCTAGTAGCAGAATGATAATTCATGATTAACAGGAACACCACCTGTCTAAAGATGTCCTTCTTGAGAAAGGTCAGCAGTTGCTGTGAGTAAGTAGACTTCCCTGGTAGAAGGAAAATGCTAGATTATACTTATTCTATTCCCTCCTCATTCTTTCCTTTTGTACTGTTGCCTTTTGCAAATGTTGACTTCTTGTGAAAACGTGAAAGGTCAGGAGACAGCATGCTAAGGAGAGGTGGATGCATTTCTTTTTCATTTGTATTTATCTAGGCAAAGAAGATTGAGCTGGAATAGAAGTTGATCCACATATTGAACTGTGGGCTGACACTGAATGCTGACGCTGCTATCTTCTAGGACAAGACTAAAATAGGAGAAGAAAGGTATACCAAAGGTTGCTCAGAATAATGATTTAGAAGCAACAGAGAAAAATAAGTGAATATCAGGAGGTCTTGTGATATGATAACAGGTCAGTCATACTTCAACAAGTAAAAGTAAGCCCCCTAGAATTTTCTACCTGGGAAAGTAAGTAGAGACCAGAGGGGAAAAAATGGGGAGAATTATATACAAGAAACGATTAAGCAAAAACTGTTTCAGGTGCAGGAAACATTTAAGTTCATCTTGAACAAGATGAAGAAACATTTAAATCTGAACAGGCACTCATAGAAATAAAAAGAGTAAAATATAGGGAATTGCCTAGACTCATATTAAATTATTCCTATGGGGTTAAGGGTTATCAGCCAGGTTGGTACCCAGATTTGTAGATGTTAGAGAATCTGAGGTGATGATGACTCTTTTTGATGCTTTAGATTCTTTATTCTTTACCTTTTCAAGGTAGAGCTTGCTTTGTTTCTGCTTCATTCAGCCACTTTAAATAAAGACAACAGTAACCGCTAACTAAACTTGCTGATTTAGACAAAGTTAAAAAATTTAGACAGTAGTTGTCATAATTTAGAATTTTTCAGAGTAAATCCTATATAATAAAAGGCTAATATGCAAATAGACCAGTAGCAGAACACCCGGAACAACCAAACAACCAAACAATGGGTTGCTATGATGTGCGCTGACCACCAAGGGACATGTGCAGAACATGGCGGGCATTGGCCATGGCAGGATGGTGGAGCAGGTGAGAGGAGGCTCCAGACCAAGGCAGGGCACTGGTCACTGTCATTGGGCGGGCCTCTGGTGGTTTCTGAAAATTATCTGTGGCGCTCACACCCTGAGGGCTTCTCCAGCTCCCCCTGCTCCTGAGGGGCGATCAGGGCAGCAGCTGCCGCTCACACCCACTGATGGCACCGGCCCCAATCGTCATCAGTGCATGGGAGCAGTGGCAGCAGGAGCAGGGCTGCCAGTAGACAGAGGACTGGGGGCCAAGGTGGGAGGGGCCGGGCGGGGGCCAAGAGGATGAGCCAAGACCCGCCCCTGTGCCTACCGCAGCCACTCATCCCACAGTTCCTTTCAAGGTGCACGAATTTGTACACTGGGCCCCTAGTAATATATAAATGATACATATTTATACACAAAAGCACACAAGTATACACCTAGTTGTCCACTTTTAATTTTTGTCAGGAATAAAAATAAGCAAACAATATCATTTGGTTTCATCATTTTTAATAAAGCATGGTAATAGAAAACATAGGAAGGATATATTCTAAGAAAAAATGACAGAGCTTTAAATTGAACAAATTTGAATGATAAAAAATTCATTACATTGAAATTATTACTCATGCTACAGACATTTGAAAAATTAATTATGGATTGCACCAGTGCATGGAGTGGCATGTGGAATATTATGAACTATGCCACAAGTATCCAGACCAGGATAAATGTACTCTCCCTTTCTGCTTCTCTCTGTGTTTTATTTCTTCTTCTCTCCCCTTCCTCTTCTACTCCTTTTCTTATCTGCCCATGTCTTGAGATATAGTGGCATAACTGGTCTGTTCTTGCACCTTGAGGCTATCAAGGTTGCTGACAGCTTGGTTCGAAGCTTTTCTTGAATTGTTTAAATACTGCTATCTTCTATTTTAGTACTGGGATGGGAAACACTAAGTGAAAAGCAGTTGGGGTAGAATGAGGGAGATAGTCGGTATTGAAAATAGCTTATCGGATGGAAGGGTAAGTGTAAGATTGCGGGGAGGGTGTGGAACCTATCAGAAAGTCAGGTATCAGAAAACTAAGAATTGACACCAAGTCTGGGGAAAACAGTATTAATGGTTGAGGAGAACTAAAGGCCAGGTGTAAACATTTGGGCTGAGGTGAAGACAATTAGGAGTAATATACTTGGGCAGTGATTACTTGTGATTATTTATACCTACTATCTGAGAATTCTCAAGGTTTCAGGTTTCATCGCTCTTTTTTTGACTATGGCTTTTCCATATCTCAGACTCCTTAAAACTAGCTGTATCTATTGAAATTAAAATGTCAAGGCATACATTTTTTTTAAATATATTTTATTGATGCCCTTGACCGGAACCGAACCTGGGACCCTTCAGTCCGCAGGCCGACGCTCTATCCACTGAGCCAAACCAGTTTCGGCAAGGCATACATTTTTTATGTTTCCAATTATTGCCTTTTACTTTTTAAACAATAATCTAGCTTGTTAATAAAATACTATTTTATTTTTGTAGAATAACTTACTAGCTTGCCTAGACAGTATTAAAAGATTCTGACATGAATGTTTGCTCATGCTCATTATACAGTGCCTTCAAAATCACATTAAAGGGAAATGAACCCCAAAGTATTGTCTATACTTTTATTTTTATTTGGTTTACTAACATTTTATGATTTTTAATCACTCAGAAGAGCCCAAGAGTTTTCTTACGTTAATTCTCTTCAACACTGGTTATTTTCCACTGCCTGTCAGAACGTCCCATATCTGTATCCTGGGAACACAGTAACATTTGCCTGTCTCAATAAGTTAACCTGATCTACACCCCACACTTTCTGCAGTTACCTATTTCAAGAATACTACCATTGTTCTCTTCGTCAACCACAAGAGAACATTTACACTTCACTCGGCCTTCTCACTCTCCCCTCCCACCCCACATTATTTGTTGTTGTATGCCAGTTTCTATTTTCTTAACATTATTTCAATCACCTTCCCTCTCTGTATTCCTTCTCCTTTGACCCTAATTTAGGCCATGGCTCCCACTAGCCTGCACTTTTAACAAGACTAATTTTATGCCAAGTTTGGACATAGTTTATCTATTGAGATCAGTGTGTCCTCACTGCCTAGGAGACAAGACTCAAAGTTATCAGCCTAATTATTAATATCTTCTGGCCCTTGTTTTATCTTCTTCCAATCTTACTTTGAGTAACTGATTCTCATCACCACACAAATATGCTTATATTTTTTTCATCTTAAAGAAATATAAAATAAAGAGAAATTATATCTGGTTCCTATTTCCTCCTTCAGCAACTGCCTCATTTCTTCTCTTCCTTCTAGACCAGCGGTTCTCAACCTGTGGGTCGCGACCCCTTTGGGGGTCGAACGACCCTTTCACAGGGGTCGCCTAAGACCATCAGAAAACACAAATAATTACACATTGTTTTTGTGATTAATCACTATGCTTTAGTTATGTTCAATTTGTAACAATGAAAATACATCCTGCATATCAGATATTTACATTACGATCCATAACAGTAGCAAAATTACAGTTATGAAGTAGCAACGAAAATAATTTTATGGTTGGGGGTCACCACAACATGAGGAACTGTATTAAAGGGTCACAGCATTAGGAAGGTTGAGAACCACTGTTCTAGACCCTATTAAAAAAGTCTGCACTCTCATCTCCATTTTTCTCTTCACACACACTCTTGGAAACAGTCCAATCAGATTTTGCCTTAGTCATATCACCTTGCCCCCCTCAAGGTCCTAGCTTCTGTGTTGCTAGATGCCATGGTCGTTTTTCATTATTCATTTAATTTGATCTGTAAAACACATTTGACTTAGTTGATTCCTTTCTCTTTCTTGGGATATTTTCTTCTCTTGGCTTCTACAACTCTCCTGATTTTTCTTCCACTTTACTGGTTTCCCTTTCTTAGTTTTTTTTCACTGATGTTTCTTTATATCTCAAGCTTCCAATGTTGGAGAGTTCCAGGGCTGAGTCTTTGTTCAACTTTTCTTTTGTACCTACTCTTATTTTTAAGATGATCTTAAACGGTTTTTCAAGTCATTTATAATAATTTTATATCTCAAGTCCAGACTTCTCCCCTAAGCTTCAATCTGATATGTCTGTTACCAGAAAGGGGACCTGGCCCAGAGTGGGTCTGGCTAGGGCTGACCACTAGTGTGTGGGTTCTGGATTTTGTGCAGGAAAGATTCACAGTATGAGTCCAGGTGATTTTTAGAGAACATTTATTAAAGCTGGGTATGGTGAAACGAGTTAGGGCCTAGGATAAAAGAAGCAACAGGAGAGGGACTAAGTGGGGAAATGAGCCTAGGCTGGGCTGCTTTGGCTCACTAAGAAGTCAGAGAAAAGGAGGCTTGGAGACAGAGTCAGAGGGTAAGCCTGGGATGAGCTGCTGCTACCCATTGCTCTCTGGTTACAAGCTTTATGGGGTGCCTTAGAGTTTAGAAGATGCATGCCTGTGGGGGAAGTAGAGGGGAAAGGGAAGTCATGGGCATGCTCCTGGGAGGGACCATTGATTTGAGGGTTTTTAAAAGCTAAGAGTTTAGGGGAGGATCAATAGAATATTCATGAGTTTTTAAGCTGATGTGCCACAGTGAGATTTAGTCCCTTTATCTGTCCTTGGGTATGGTTGGCACAAATGGCACTAATTGGATTTCTGATATCCATCTCCCTGAGTAGGGTGATTTAAGTTATTTATGTTCTGATTGGGGTGGAGAAGTATAAACCATTTACTCTCAAGTGTCCTTGGTTTAGGGAAGATAGGATATACAAGATGGCTGCAATTGCTTTACCATTTAGCTATCTATCTTAGTTTCCCTATTCCCTATTCTTCTTGTTCTGGCTTACTAGCCTGTTCCACAACTGCCCGATTAACACTACACCTGATGTCTCATAACCATATACCAATTAAGATGCCCCTAATTGAGTTCCTGTTATTTCCCACCAAAAAGCAATTTCTCTCTTTCTTCCCACATCAGTCATTTGTCTTTCTTTTAGTTGCTGAGGCTAAAAACCTAGTTGTAACATTTGATACCTCTCTTTCACACATGGTACCTTCACCATCTATCAGAATCTGAGCACTAATTTCCCCCCCGCCATATTGGTCCATTCGCCATCTTCTCTCTTTTGGATTATTGGTCTAGCTTTCCAACTTATCTCCCTGTTTCTGTTCTTGCCTCCTGCTATCTTCTCTCAACATAGCAGATAGATTAAGCATTTAAAAATGCAGATTGTATCAAACTCTTCTCGTGGTTAAAACCCTTCAATGGCTTTTTAATTGTCTCAATGTAAAAATCAATATATTTACTATCTTCTATGTATCCTACATGAACAGGTCCCGGTAATCTTGCTCTGCTTATCTCTTACTGAATTTCCTTTCGCTGATTGTCCTACCACATTACCCTCCTATTCCCAGCTTGCTTCCATTTCAGGACCTTGGAGCAGATAGATTTTTCTCTGATGAGGATGATTTTCACTCACACATCCATATGACTAGTTCAGGTTTTGATTCAAAATCTACCTTCTCACTGAGGTATCCCATTCAACTCTCACCCCACTAGTTCATGTTTCTATATTTTGAGTTCTTTTTCTTTTTATATTTTCTATTTAATGTATTATTATATTATGTACTATTTTGCGTGGTATCTGTCATCTCACAGAATGTCAAGGATTTTGTCTATTTTGTCAACAACTGTACCTCCGGCATCAAGAACAAATAGAAGGTGTTCAGTAATTAATTGTTGAGTAAATGAATGTACCTTCCACTCCTTTTCAGCCTTTGCTCCTGAAAAACATCCCAGATGTACATTGTGTTATTTTTCTCCCCTTCTTTGGTTTGGCAGCCTTTCTCTTTGCTTGGAACATCTTTCATCCTTTTCCTAAATTGCTGCAAGGCCAAATCTCATAAATTCTTCCCATTTTTAAAAAGATTGCCTTGTTTCTTGCTACTTTTCAATGCCTTTTCAACCAAAGAGTTCTTGGTTTTTTTCTGATTCTTCACACAGAATTGCCACGGTTAGAAGTATTCTCTCTCCTTCTGAATAACCTTAGCATTGCTCCCAAGTGCCCATCCTCGATCAGCAGAGAGTTCTCCCTTTCCATTCTCAGACTCGGCACTGTGTACAAAATCAGTTTTGTTGTCTTCAGTCTTGATGCACCTTAGGTTTGTCTCTGTTGTTACAATATTATACCACTTGTCTCTATTTTTCCTTGATTTCTTTTTAATGACTCTTTTCATATGTCTTTTATTTGTTTGTAAACTAAATTTAGAGAGCTCCTTGAGTAATTTCATATATTTCTATTTCTTTAGAAGCTTCCTTTCTTTCTCTTTGTCTCATTGGAATAATTTGCCATTGAAGTGGTCTTTAAGCT
The DNA here is from genome assembly GCF_000412655.1 of Myotis brandtii. Lineage (NCBI taxonomy): Eukaryota > Metazoa > Chordata > Mammalia > Chiroptera > Vespertilionidae > Myotis > Myotis brandtii. The sequence continues at coordinate 1,147,710 of NW_005356870.1, read as the reverse complement.
GTGGTCTGCAGAGGCCTGGGTTCTGTAGAGTTTTATTAGAGATAAAGGAAAAAGTTGAGAGAATGGAATTCCTAGAACCTTTCCACATTCACAGCCCTCGCCCTACACTTATTTCTGCTGTTCCTGTTTAATATATCGCAATTATACATTCAGACATGTGTGCCTGCACAGTTGCACGCACACAGACGTGAACAACTTTTCTTTGACAAAAAATTTCTGTTTTTAAAGATATTTTTTAAAACTGAATACATGACCATGGTACAGGAATTTTCCATTTCTAATTTCCTTTTGAAATACTCCAGAGCACATTTATGATTCGTTTTTCAACTTTATGAGCCCCAAGTTGTGATCATTGTCGAGGCCCAAGTTCTTCTAAATTAAATCATAGGTAATAAAGCTGCAAGGATGCTTTTTGAACTTCCTATATAGCATCCTGTTTTTATAGATGATGCAGAAAATAGGCCCTAAGATGGACTGAATTGTTCACATTCACACTGCTCATACAAAGGTCAAAGATCAAAAGTCAGAAATGGGTTTCAAGAAAAAATGCATATTTTGTACTCCATTTTGCCAAAATAACCAGGATTTTCTTTTACCTTAAGCTAGTCTGAAATATTCCTCAGTCCATTGACTTGTCTTAAGGAAAGTCAAGGATTTACCAAATAGTCTGAATTTAATAGGTTTAGTAAGTTCCTAGCAGCTATTTACGTAGTAGGAGAGTTCTACTCATGTTTGCTCTATTCAAGGTGCCAGTTTTATTATATATATATAATTTCAGAAGGGAGAGAGAGAAACATCAACGATGAGAGAGAATCATTCATTGGCTGCCTCTTGCACGCCCCACATGGGGGATCGAGCCCACAATCTAGACATATGCCCTGACTGGGAATTGAACTGTGACCTCTTGGTTCATAGGTCAACACTCAACCACTGAGCCACACCAGCTGGGTAAGGTGCCAGTTTTAGATCCGCATTATGATGATGTGGTAGTAAAATATAATAAAAAAAAAACAACTAAAGAACAAAGCCTGTGAAGGTGACTTGTGTAAAAGATGTGACCTTAGTCAAGTTACTTTATATTTCTGAACTTTGGTCCTTATCAAACATTAAAATGACAGGAATAAAAGTATTGTTATATAGATTAAATTAGATAAATTATGTGAGAGACACTACCTTAGAGTAGTCACTAGATATTGATAATTGAGTAACAACATAAGTAGACTAATTATATAGCATATTACATTATTAATATGACTTCTAATGTCAGACACATAGACTGAATTCTTTTATCTGGCTCTGCTATCAATGATCATATCAATTGTATGTTTTTGATAAAACTCTGAAGATCCCTAATACCACACCCGTACATCTGCCTCTTGTAGTCTTAGTGGGGACGTGCCTGGCACACAGCATACAACAGATTTTCGTTTTTCTCTATTTAGGAGTTGATATAAATGTGGAATTTATCATGTAATATCCCTTGCTTGAAATCTTGTACAGATCTCCTGATGATGCGTGACTGTGTTTTATTTATTTAGTTTAAGCAGAAGAAATAAAACAGATGGGCCTACCTATATCATCAGTCCTCCTGAGCCAATATAAAAAACCCCAGTGAGATGAATGTGATTTATATGCAGATCCTGGGAGGAAGGGGAACTACTGACCTCCTGTTCCACTGTCTGGAATTTCCCCGGACTCTGAAACGGGGAGTTTAAAATATTAATGCTTTGAATAATAAATTATAGTACATAGTAAATGAGGCATGAGCATAACAATTTTAATTAGTTTTAGGCACATTTTAATGATTGTTTGGCTATTAACTCCAGTAAACATAAAAATGCAGGGGGAAAAGATGTATGAATTCCTTATTACTTAGCTTTGTTTTAACTGAAGCCTTTGCAAAGATGTATATCATTTTAATTTTGGTTCCAGAGGCTTTTATGTAAATTAATTGCATTGGAGAATTGGCAAGAACATGATTATAAGCTTTACATTAATATAACAACAATTTAACAATGGCTGATAGATGGGCCACAGCCATGCAATTATCAAAAGTGAGCCACTCTCTTGATCTCTAATTAGGTCTGTAAGCAAATAGAGATTTGCCAGTACTAATTGCCGTATTAAAGCTGGCAGTGAGGAAGCAAGTGAGCTCACGTTAAGGTAGTCATCACAGGGTGCTGTATAGCGAAAGATTTTCCCATTTTCTGATTTAATCAGATATGTGATTCAATTATATATGTTGTGGAAATAGACATTTAACTGAATTGGAAAGCTTTCTCCTCCATGCTCAATACAACCATATGTCTTGTTAACTGCAGACTTCAGTGCTTCAAGTCTAAACAATAAGCATTAGGTTAAATGTTTTGCCACCCTCTTTACTGCCTGCTCAGATGGCTGTCCTCCTCTAATAGCCCTGACTCTAACAGTACCTACGATGTCTAGTGCTTTGTGCCGGAAAAGCACGTAGATGAGACAAGATGTGCATTTTCTTCCTTTGCTGCTCCATGTTTGCAGGGATTAAAAAGCACTCAAAGGGGATTTAGAAGGCATTTGAGCACCAGGCTCACTATTGTGAAACCCATTTTAAAGAAGCCTGGAAATCCCTTATTTCCTTCAGTCTTTGACTAAAAGCTTGGTCCATTATGCAACAAAAACTCTTTTATTTTTTGCTCCAGTTTATTCCAATGTGCACATCAATAACATTTAAAGGAACTTTCGTTTCGGCATAGGTTGAGTTTAAACTAGGTCTGGAATGGATGATTTTCTAGGGACTATCCTATAAGAAGTCAACTTAGAGAGAAAAGGCCATGTAACCAGGGAAACCGCATAGGTTTATGTTGGCATGCATTTGCATTTGACTTAGCAGCTACTCATTAAACAATTAGGAACATGAATAGGTGTGCCTATAACTGACACAGGCGAAGAGATCTCAAGGGAGGACATGACTCAGTGTTTGGGTGTCAGGCATAGAGGGTGCTAGGCCAGCTAACAGGGCAAAGCCCTCCTGAGCTCTTCCTTAGGTGTGAGGTGTCAGTGACCAGCTATGGCAAAACATGAAGCCTGACCTTCTCCCTCTTCATTACCTTCACTTACTTACCCAAACCTGTGGAATCCACGCTAGCCTCAGGATAAGAGGTAGAATTCCCATAATGTGACTGTTAACATGCAATTAGAAGAAAGAAATGCTCTCAGAGCAGGAGAAGCCTTAGAGCAAGAGAGCAAGGTCAGGAAGATAACATCCCAGCAAGGGATCGGCTTGGCCAGGTGCTTCCCCAGAACTGTGGGAAAGCAATAGTTAGCACAGAATTTGAATTTTCCTCCATCATTACAGTTTATTCAAATTACCCAATCCTTCATTAAAATCATTAATCCCCATATGGCCTCATATGATTATGTTTGGGGGAATAAAACCACAGAAACCGCAAAAGAGAACACAGCCTTTCCTACCTCAACCTTTTCCCTGGCACTCCTGAAAGGAACACCATATTGTACTGAGAGACTGTGTCCAGAGAACCTTCCAGATGATAACTGGCAGCAAAGTAATCAAATGACTATCCATCTGGGAGATGAAGGGCGAGCAGCTCTTGGGAGTATCATTCTGGAGGGTTCCCTGGAGTAAGGTCAGCGAGGCAGGTGGTTCAGGAGGAGGGAGATCTTGTGTTTCTCTCCACTTTACATAATCTCAGTATGAAAATAAACTTTTACACTGTGTGTGTGTGTGTGTGTGTGTGTGTGTGTGGTCCTAGTAGCAGTAGTAGCAGAAAGGGCACCCATTTTGGGACAGGTGCCATTCAAAGTGTTAGTAACTTTTTTGGCAGGTCTAAATTTGATAACTTTGACATGGTAGAAGTATGTGACTAGGCAAAGGATGCCATTTGTAGTTTGGTGGCTACTCGGGCAATTCACCCTTCTCAATAACTAAGAAAGCACTCCATTTGTACTTTAATAATAATAATAATAATCTACACTAATAAAAGACAAAGATGCTATTTGACAGTACCTTCGCTATGCCCATCAGCCAATCAGAAGAATATGCAAATTAACCCAACAAAGATGGCCATTAAATTTGCATACTGCAGGTGGGGCGGGGCAGCGCCATCCACTGCCTGCCCCAACCCCAGGATCGGGCCTGCCATCTGCCACCTGGGGAAGGGGCTTAGGCCAGCAGGTGGTTATCTCCTGAGGGTTCCCCTGCTGTGAGAGGGCACAGGTCGGGGTGAGGGACCACCTCTCCCACCAGTGCACAAATTTTTGTGCACCAGGCCTCTAGTAATAATAATAATAATAATAATAATAATAGCTACTCTTTTGACTACCTGTTCTATGTTAGAATTTTTGCCAAATATGTGGGTACATATGCAAGCACATGTATCTATAATATTTTTATTTTTCACAATATCATTAAAATGTAGTTATCATTATCTCTATAAATAAAGATGCTGGGGTGAAATGACAGTAAACAGCTGTTCAAGAAAATGATGAGGCTAAATGTAAAGTCAGGGCTAGGTGATCCCCTTACCCTCACTTCTTCCCAGCAGGCTTGTGTTCCTGTTAGCTATCTGATATGACTTGAGTCATTTTAAGTCCTTAAGAAGACTATGCTTGTAATGATGTATAAATTTTGCCAGTATCTTATGCTTCTCTCTGCTAGCACTAGAGTTTTTCTTACCTATAAGTAAACAGAAGTATTGGGGGTGAACTAACACCAAAATGCTGATCCTTCCTCCAGTCTTTCCAGGAAGTCAATAAAGCTAATATTCTATATGTCTAATATTCTAACATTATGACTTATTAAGATGTCATAATGTTAGAATATTAGACATATATAATATTAGGAAGAGCACGTGTCACAACAAATCAAAATAGCCAGATTCTTGGGCTTCAGGCTCATTATGGGTTAAAAGGAAGGTTCTAAAATAAATCTTCAAATTTTCCTCTTGCTATAAAATTCAGTTTGCATTTGATGTTATTTGTATTAAGGCTTTGTGGTTTTGTGGAAAGATAACATATCAGCCTTTCACAAATTAGCAGGACTAATATCTACATATTAGTCTCTCCCCATTACATAACAAAGAGCTGCCTCTTGAACAAATAGAATAGAATGGACAAGCAATCATGGTGAGGTTACAGTAGGGAGATAAGAAAGAAGAGTTGGTTATTTGGGAGGGTAGTAAGATGCTAGAGAGTACAACCCTGGGGTTCCTAAAGAACTTTTGATCTCTGAATGCCAAGAAGATGAAATACAAAACAGCATAACAATATGTATGAGTAACAGATTCTCACAGATAAAAAAGATGAGCAACAGAGACAGCCATATTTAGAAATTGTACCTTGATGTGGTTCTTCCTACTAATAATACCCAGGTAGCCTAAAAATTACAGTTTTTGCTCTGAGTCCTGATTCTAGTTTTTATTTAATTCTGCCTTGCTTGATGTCTACTGTTTTTCAACTCCTTGACCTAGAGGCCAGTAGCAACTTGCACAGTAAAAAATCCCTGATTCTGAGAGTCAACCAGGAAGTCAAGAAGCCAGTGAAACCTGGACTCCTTGGCTTCACGCTTCCTGCTCTTGCCTCCTGTTAGTACTTCAGGGTTCTAGCAAGGTCTTCTTCCCAAGACTCTATTACCAATTTACTTGGCAAGAGACATGCTTCATTGAACTAATGCTAAATGGTCACCTTCTTAATTTTAATGTTCCTGCCCTTAATTAGGAGTTTAGTCTTTCAGACCTACATTTGTTACACTTAAATGGATTTTGTAATTGGCTTTGTATCTCAGTTAGCTTTGTTGCCCCATTCCAGTTCAGAAAAGCAACCAATTAGTTCAGGTTTTCCATTCCTCCTTACTTCCTTGGAACAATTGCCCTATCTCTAATTGTTTTTAATGCAACTAATATAATCCAACAAGATCATAGCTGGGCACTGCTAATGCACTTTGTGAAAGATTATTGAATTTATTAAGTCTTTGGCCCAAAATAGCTCCTAACAAATGCATTTTGAGGATATGACAGTCTTGGTGAGTGAGTTAAAGACTCATTAGTTGGTCTGCTAGTGTCCTTGCATGGAAACTGTGATTCTTGTCAAGTCCATTAACTACTTTACAAAACAAGAGCTGTCATTTCATTAAGCTGCTCCACACATATCAACAGTACCAGGGTGAATGCTGGTCACTTCTTGTCTATGTCACAATTTTTTCTGAAAGCTGACTTTCTCCAGTGTATGCCAGCAGCCTTCAAGTCTTCATGGTATAGAGTGATACCATGCACCTAACTGAAGAAGCAGCAATTGCTTTAAAAATAATAGAAAGTTAGAGTTTAAAACTGTTGTATTTTTATCTAATATTCTCGGTTTGCTAAAGAAATAAATTTAAAAAAATATTGAAATTAGAGCATTCACTCAGTTCGCTTTCTAGTTAAGGAGAGAATAGGGACTGGAATTGAAATCTATCTTCCAATCTAGTTTCTTTTTGAAAAATCACACTATCCCTCTGGTGGTCTGAATATGTTAATTTCTTTAATTTTTCCATTTACTTAATAAATAAATAAATATGTATGGATTTTTTTATAGGAGGTGCTATTCTAGTGTGGAGATATGTCAGTAAACAAGACTAAGTCCTTGCCTTCATGGAGCTTAAGTTCCAGCTAGGTTGGACAATAAATCAATTTAAACATATGATAGAATAGAAGGTTAAGTGAAAATAAGTCAGGATAATGGGGATGGAGATTAATGGGGTGTTCTTTAAGATAAGGTGTTAAAAAAAGCAGTGATTTGTCTAAACTCAGGGTGTAAAACAAGCCACACAAGAAGGAAAATTGCAAAGGCCCTGAGGCAAAAATAAATATGTGTTTCTGTTCATGGAATAGCAATGAGGCTAGTGTGTCCAGAAGAGTGAGAGTAGCTGAAAATAGTAGGAGATGAGTACATATTTATAGATAATGATTATTTCTAGCTGCTATATGAGTGGAACTGCAATTCCAGTGAACGTAGAAAGAGAACATTTATCCTATCAGGAAGACTGAAAGTGGCTGCATAATCTGGAAATATTAAGTTTTCTCAATGATAAAAGAATAAAAAAATTCAATCCCATAAAATATCCATCCAGGCCAATAGTATGTCTTAATTTCAACCTAAATTGACCGAGAATCGATTGAATACAAGGCTCTGGAAGACATACAGTGAAGCAGAGAATAATTTTGAAATGAATTGAAAAGGAAAAAGAAAAGAAAACCAATGAATGAAAAAATGCCAAGTAAAAGAAAAGATTAATAAAACAGAATGTGCCGAAACCGATTTGGCTCAGTGGATAGAGCGTCGGCCTGCGGACTGAAAGGTCCCAGGTTCTATTCCGGTCAAGGGCATGTACCTTGGTTGCGGGCACATCCCCAGTGGGAGATGTGCAGGAGGCAGCTGATCAATGTTTCTCTCTCATCGATGTTTCTAACTCTCTATCCCTCTCCCTTCTCTCTGTAAAAAATCAATAAAAAATATAAATAAAATAAAATAAAATAAAACAGAATATGAGATGCCATTGAAGATGTAGAGTGCTGGAGAGGTTCAGGGGGAGGACAGTGTGGCCTACTGGAAGACAGGCATGTATGAGGCAGAAGTAACCTGCAAACTGGGAGGCAAGGAGTAACATACAAACAAGATGTTGACAAGCAAAGGCATCTGGCTGGGAGCCATTGCAAACTGAGAAAATAACATGAGTAAAGACAGGAAAAGGAAGGTGGATTAGTGAGGGATGTGTAGCAAGAAGTCCAGGTTGGTTGGAACACAAGGGTAAGAGAATATTGTAGGTAAGTTAAAAAGATAATGAAGAGCTTTGAATGGTTTAATCAGGAACTTGAACCTAATTAATTAGGAAATATGGAGCGATTAAAGGTTTTGTATCAGAAAGTGATGATGACAAAGAAAAAAAGGAGGTTCCCTTTAGGTCATTGTGAAGCTATGGTGGAAGAGCTTAGAGCTACACTAATTTTTAATTTTTAACCATTAAATTTTTAGGAAAGATTAACTTTTCACTTGAAAAAGATTGCATTATCTCTTCCTTGTCCTAAAAGGCATTTCTTTACAACATAAATGCTTTGTCAGAACACAGCCTTAGACCCCATCCACTTTAATGTCTGAGATTGGCTCTAAGCTCACTGTTGTCTTGATAACTCAGAGACCAAAGACTGAGTCACTCAAAGTAGCTAGAATACGAGGCTTCAGAATCTTAGAATAGTGCAATTCAATTTTTAAAAGAAATTTCACAAATTCTGGAAAACATAAAGAAACTTCAGCCAAAAGCTAATATTATCAATTATTTTTAAAAAGTTGTTTTCCAGCATGAGCTCACTTGTATTTATAAAAATCTTCTGGGTATCTGAACATGGAAGTGAGAGTGAGGTCAGTAGTGATCTTCTTTGGCCAACGAGGATATCAAAAAGAGCAGAAATGAATTCAGACTTACCTACTTCCCCACTCTACGCATCTCAACTTAGATCTGGGTGTGAACCTACGGTGCAGCATTGATTCGTGCTCCAATCTGTTCAAATTCCTCACTCTGGCTCAAACACAGAAGAATTTGAAGAATTTCTGACAAGTTTTATCCTTTTCATATCCCTCAGTTCCTTCTGTATGTTAACCAACTGCTCTGACTCTCCCCCCACCCCTGAATTCAGGCACCTCAAAAAAGGCGCATGTGTGGTTGCTAAGAAGCCTTGGTGCCTCGCAGGACACCCTCATGTATTCAAGCCTCCTCCATGGGGTTGGTGTAAGCCTGGAGAGCTGCCCTCAGGAAATGCCATGGATTCGTGCTCCTGTAGGGAGAGTGGGCTTCCATCTACTCTGCCCCACTCAGCAGTGGTTTCTTCAAATGGACAGACAGGTTCTATACTGAGCCCTGTGGTTGACTCTCCAAAATCTATCACACTAGTTTCCAGTGTTGAAATAGATGCCTTGAGGAATTGACTCCAGCTAAAGTGAATCCCATCGGTCTCAGTCTCAGCCTTTCCCATGCCAGTGTTGGTCCAACCCACCCAGAAGGGTGGGCTTTATGGTTTACACAGTTTTGAGTTATTTATTCCAAGGTTTGGGAATCCATTCTTTCCAAACTTGGCTATGGCAATTAAAATGAGAGTGAGGTACCTCAAGGAAGAACATGTGAGTTAGAGACTGTGTTTAGCTTTGCTACATAATATAGTATTAATAGATAATGTGAAGAAATCTGATCTCAGGCCCCTGCATAATTACTCATTAATTGAAATAAATTTAAAAAAATATTGAAATTAGAGCATTCACTCAGTTCGCTTTCTAGTTAAGGAGAGAATAGGGACTGGAATTGAAATCTATCTTCCAATCTAGTTTCTTTTTGAAAAATCACACTATCCCTCTGGTGGTCTGAATATGTTAATTTCTTTAATTTTTCCATTTACTTAATAAATAAATAAATATGTATGGATTTTTTTATAGGAGGTGCTATTCTAGTGTGGAGATATGTCAGTAAACAAGACTAAGTCCTTGCCTTCATGGAGCTTAAGTTCCAGCTAGGTTGGACAATAAATCAATTTAAACATATGATAGAATAGAAGGTTAAGTGAAAATAAGTCAGGATAATGGGGATGGAGATTAATGGGGTGTTCTTTAAGATAAGGTGTTAAAAAAAGCAGTGATTTGTCTAAACTCAGGGTGTAAAACAAGCCACACAAGAAGGAAAATTGCAAAGGCCCTGAGGCAAAAATAAATATGTGTTTCTGTTCATGGAATAGCAATGAGGCTAGTGTGTCCAGAAGAGTGAGAGTAGCTGAAAATAGTAGGAGATGAGTACATATTTATAGATAATGATTATTTCTAGCTGCTATATGAGTGGAACTGCAATTCCAGTGAACGTAGAAAGAGAACATTTATCCTATCAGGAAGACTGAAAGTGGCTGCATAATCTGGAAATATTAAGTTTTCTCAATGATAAAAGAATAAAAAAATTCAATCCCATAAAATATCCATCCAGGCCAATAGTATGTCTTAATTTCAACCTAAATTGACCGAGAATCGATTGAATACAAGGCTCTGGAAGACATACAGTGAAGCAGAGAATAATTTTGAAATGAATTGAAAAGGAAAAAGAAAAGAAAACCAATGAATGAAAAAATGCCAAGTAAAAGAAAAGATTAATAAAACAGAATGTGCCGAAACCGATTTGGCTCAGTGGATAGAGCGTCGGCCTGCGGACTGAAAGGTCCCAGGTTCTATTCCGGTCAAGGGCATGTACCTTGGTTGCGGGCACATACCCAGTGGGAGATGTGCAGGAGGCAGCTGATCAATGTTTCTCTCTCATCGATGTTTCTAACTCTCTATCCCTCTCCCTTCTCTCTGTAAAAAATCAATAAAAAATATAAATAAAATAAAATAAAATAAAACAGAATATGAGATGCCATTGAAGATGTAGAGTGCTGGAGAGGTTCAGGGGGAGGACAGTGTGGCCTACTGGAAGACAGGCATGTATGAGGCAGAAGTAACCTGCAAACTGGGAGGCAAGGAGTAACATACAAACAAGATGTTGACAAGCAAAGGCATCTGGCTGGGAGCCATTGCAAACTGAGAAAATAACATGAGTAAAGACAGGAAAAGGAAGGTGGATTAGTGAGGGATGTGTAGCAAGAAGTCCAGGTTGGTTGGAACACAAGGGTAAGAGAATATTGTAGGTAAGTTAAAAAGATAATGAAGAGCTTTGAATGGTTTAATCAGGAACTTGAACCTAATTAATTAGGAAATATGGAGCGATTAAAGGTTTTGTATCAGAAAGTGATGATGACAAAGAAAAAAAGGAGGTTCCCTTTAGGTCATTGTGAAGCTATGGTGGAAGAGCTTAGAGCTACACTAATTTTTAATTTTTAACCATTAAATTTTTAGGAAAGATTAACTTTTCACTTGAAAAAGATTGCATTATCTCTTCCTTGTCCTAAAAGGCATTTCTTTACAACATAAATGCTTTGTCAGAACACAGCCTTAGACCCCATCCACTTTAATGTCTGAGATTGGCTCTAAGCTCACTGTTGTCTTGATAACTCAGAGACCAAAGACTGAGTCACTCAAAGTAGCTAGAATACGAGGCTTCAGAATCTTAGAATAGTGCAATTCAATTTTTAAAAGAAATTTCACAAATTCTGGAAAACATAAAGAAACTTCAGCCAAAAGCTAATATTATCAATTATTTTTAAAAAGTTGTTTTCCAGCATGAGCTCACTTGTATTTATAAAAATCTTCTGGGTATCTGAACATGGAAGTGAGAGTGAGGTCAGTAGTGATCTTCTTTGGCCAACGAGGATATCAAAAAGAGCAGAAATGAATTCAGACTTACCTACTTCCCCACTCTACGCATCTCAACTTAGATCTGGGTGTGAACCTACGGTGCAGCATTGATTCGTGCTCCAATCTGTTCAAATTCCTCACTCTGGCTCAAACACAGAAGAATTTGAAGAATTTCTGACAAGTTTTATCCTTTTCATATCCCTCAGTTCCTTCTGTATGTTAACCAACTGCTCTGACTCTCCCCCCACCCCTGAATTCAGGCACCTCAAAAAAGGCGCATGTGTGGTTGCTAAGAAGCCTTGGTGCCTCGCAGGACACCCTCATGTATTCAAGCCTCCTCCATGGGGTTGGTGTAAGCCTGGAGAGCTGCCCTCAGGAAATGCCATGGATTCGTGCTCCTGTAGGGAGAGTGGGCTTCCATCTACTCTGCCCCACTCAGCAGTGGTTTCTTCAAATGGACAGACAGGTTCTATACTGAGCCCTGTGGTTGACTCTCCAAAATCTATCACACTAGTTTCCAGTGTTGAAATAGATGCCTTGAGGAATTGACTCCAGCTAAAGTGAATCCCATCGGTCTCAGTCTCAGCCTTTCCCATGCCAGTGTTGGTCCAACCCACCCAGAAGGGTGGGCTTTATGGTTTACACAGTTTTGAGTTATTTATTCCAAGGTTTGGGAATCCATTCTTTCCAAACTTGGCTATGGCAAAGAGTGAGAGAGTGAGGTACCTCAAGGAAGAACATGTGAGTTAGAGACTGTGTTTAGCTTTGCTACATAATATAGTATAATGTGAAGAAGGTGACTATTTGTTGAGCTCCTCCTATCAGTCAGGTGTTTCAGGCACTGGGCACAGATAGACACTGTTACTCTACCCCCTCCCACTTTACAGACGAAGAAACTGAGGCTCAGAGGTTATAGTGCAGTGGTTCTCAACCTTCTTAATGCTGCGACCCTTTAATACAGTTCCTCATGTTGTGGTGACCCCCAACCATAAAATTATTTTCGTTGCTACTTCATAACTGTAATTTTGCTACTGTTATGAATCATAATGTAAATATCTGATATGCAGGATGTATTTTCATTGTTACAAATTGCACATAATTAAAGCATAGTGATTAATCACAAAACAATATGTAATTATATATGTGCTTTCTGATGGTCTTAGGCGACACCTGTGAAAAGGTCATTCGACCCCCAAGGGGTTGCGACCTACAGGTTGAGAACCACTGCTCCAAATCTTTATTAGAAGATTGGGAGGGGGGGGTGGGATCCCTACCTCACAGGATTAATTGTATATATTAAATGATTAAGCTATATGAGCTAGAACTTTTACTTGGATCATCCATACCTCCTCTTGTCTCACCTCGAATTGGGGAAGTGGCCAGAGGAGTATGTGACAAAGGTAAAACAATAAATAGATTCTGATCAGATCTGTGTGTACATGACAGGAAGCAGGAAACTCAGCAGTTGGGCCACAGATGAGGCAAGACAAGATGGAAAGAAAGAGAACATGACCAGTTGTTGAGCCGCAAAAAAGAAGACTGGCCATAAGCTACACCGGTGGTCTTTGAATTGCCCTTGGCAGAGTGCTCTGAGAATCCTCCCTGGTGTGTGGGCATCTGAGAAATGGGGTGGGGGAGATATGGAAGTTAAACAGCAGAGCTCGGGGAGCCCTCCAGCTTCAGCGTGTGGGTTATTCCAAATCAAAATAGCACAAGCTTTAACAGAGACATCAGCTACCTAAGTTTGGGGCTAAATGGTAAAAATGAAAAACAAAATTGCAAGAAGGAAATGAGGGTATGTGGTTTTGATGCTGAACAGGAAGAGGACAAAGAGGAGAAAAGGAAAAGGGGCTCAAGCAGGAGGACCAGAGGCTTCAGGTCTTTGGGAAATTACCAAGGGGTATGTTTATTTTTTAAATTTTTAAATTACTTTAAAAATATTTTAAGAAATTTACACTGTAAATCTCTCCCACCCACTCAAATCATCAACAAAGTGAAGTTTCTGATAAAGTGGTTGTTTTTATCTATGGAAGGAGTTGATTTTCTGATACATACTTATTAAAGTAGCCTGAGTGCTCATCATACAGTTTTGCGGTTATTTCCACTTAGTATCTCTAGTACAGCGGTTCTCAACCTGTGGGTCGCGACCCCTTTGGCGGTCGAACGACCCTTTCACAGGGGTCGCCTAAGACCATCCTGCATATCAGATATTTACATTATGATTCATAACAGTAGCAACATTACAGTTATGAAGCAGCAACGAAAATAATTTTATGGTTGGGTCACAACATGAGGAACTGTATTTAAAGGGCCAGAAGGTTGAGAACCACTGCTCTAGTAGATAAATTAAGCATATAATGTAGCACAGAGCTTTGCACATATTGGGACTGTCCTGACATTAGACATGCCCAGGTGATGTGAAGCAGTCACATTGGCTGATTAGGATTTTATTGCCCAGCCCTGGCCACATGGTGGTGAAAGGATTAAAGGTAAGTGACATTACAGACTCAGCAGGAGAGAAAAGTAATCAGGAGATCGGATAATTTTTAAAACTGGATAATTCAGGCGTAAAATAACCGATTCCAGCACCCCGCCTCCAGAGTCTCCAAGGAGCTGTAGAAAAGCTATTCACAGCAGTTTTTTTGTTTTGTTTTGTTTTGTGTTGTTTTTTTTTTTCCACAGCAGTTCTTCCGGATCTGCTGCAGCAGCTGCTCGGATGTTCAGCAGGGAAACCCAGGCAGATGTTGCACACCTTCCTTTTTATCACCTCCTACAGGAGTGCAATATGGATTAATTGGGTGTTTATACGGTTCAGTCCACCAAAAAGGAAACACAGCCCCCGAGCCTCATGATACAGAAGTACAGAGGCTAAGAAAAACTTGCTTTTCCAAGGGAAGGGACTCTCAGTGTCTGCATGCTTGTTTAGGCAGGAAGAAATAAAGAGGAGGAAAATAGATCATCTAGGAGGCACAGTGCACTCGGGAAAGGAAGTACATACAGAGAATAACCGTCATATTTCTAAACGAACATACCCGACATTAACTGAAAGGATGTCTTTCTTAGAGTCTCCTTGGCTGACTCCCAGTTTTAGCCACGCTCCCTGCTTAAAATTGTGAGCTGTGTTGAAACCATCTTGCCTGTGGTCTTCACGCTTAGTGCAGTCACCCAGGGCCATGCTTGATGGTCCATGGTGACAGAGGGAAACATAACTTCTTTTTCGACATACCTTTAGTTCATTCTTTTAAATTTCTTCTTTAGAGATTATTTTTAATGTATATATTCAATAGCACATTTATATCACTTATGAATAAGCAAATGCATATGTATATGTGTGTGTGTGTGTGTGTGTGTGTGTGTGTGTATTTTGAAGGCTTAAAATATTTCTTGCAATTAGCCATTTATAATTAAAAAATTGGATACCACTGTTCTAAAATACTTAAAGAATCATCAGGAATCTGTTTACAAGAAGGATCCAGAAAACTAGGGAAAAGCTCAGTCTCTCTTTGACTGTGACAGTACTATATAATTTGGATGGCCTTAAGACCTGGCCTGGGTTTCTTCTTAAGGAATTGTATACCTGGCTAAGAAAGACCCTTTTGTAACAGCTTGAAAATATGGTTTCCTGGGGTTACCCAGGGAATGAAAATGCTACAGAGAAGGGAGGCTAAGAGCTGGGTAAGCTCTTTTCAAATTATAAATAAGCAGCCAATTTCAGTGATTTTTCTCTGCCTTGTTAGGTTGCCACCTCTCAACTCACATATGGAAGTGACCCTGAGAATTAGTAATCCCATATTCCAAGGCTCTGTAGGATCTCGTTCTAGCCCTGTATGTGATGGAAAGCCAGGTACATCTGGGCCCGTACAGAGGCAAGCGTCTTTCTACTAACCAGTTCTCACCAAAGAAGCTAAATGTGTCTACAGGTAAAGCATGCTGGAATGACATTCAATTTTTAATTTTAAAATTATTCATAGGTGAGACATCAAAATCTGTTGTAATTGATAATGTATTTCTTCAAAGGATATCAAGTAATGGATCATTTTATTATGAGCTTCAGTACTAGGCTTAGTATTTGGGTAGAAATTTGTTAATCCCGCCCCCTGCAAACAAAAATAAATTAAAGAAAATTCTGGTGACTACAGAAATCCAGCAAACATATTGGCTTAAGATTAGTCTTAGAGTGGAACTTGGTTTTTGTTTTGAGATTTCAGCATTCTTTAAACTGGATTCTTCTAAAGTGAAGCAGTCATGAGGCAAGACTCAGGACAACTTGGGCTTTGTGATATTTTTACTCCCACACTGGGAAAATCAACGGAAATTCAAAATTGCTTTTCTGTGCCATGAAATAACAAGGGGTTTGAGTTTATCCACCCTGATCACCATACAATCAAATAAACTAAAAATAGCTTGGTTGGGACACAGATGGGGAACTCCCCTGAGCAGGATATCTTTTGGGCGTGAATGATGGGACTGTCACCAATTTATAACCGTTTCTTACTGAGAAGAGCAAGGGCAGACCATGTCTACCAGTAAGAAGTCAAAATATTTAATCATATTCCCCTCCTTTTGGCTTATTTTCAATTACCCTCACTGCTTGCTTTGCATGGAGTATTTTTTTGTTTTTATTTTTGTGGGGTTTTGTTTGTTTGTTTGTTTGTTTGTTTTTGAGTGCTAGCATTCCCTAGTGACTTAGGTTAAAGGAGAGACACAAAAGCAAAACCGGGGGAGGTTTACAGCAGTTGGACATGGAGTAGTTCTCTCCCAGGGCGCCAGTGGTGAGTGAAGTCCACATGAATCAGGAATACACTCTGACAGCCAATGGGCAGACCTCAAATTGGCCCCGAGTCGTTCTATCATCATTTTATAATTACATCTTCACGAACAGCAGATTTACATGTGTTAAGATTCATTTAGAAATGGCACACGAGCACCTGCAATTTGGCATTCCAGTTAGTGCCCCAGTGTATCAAACTCTTGATTAATAAACTCTGAAGTGTTGAAATGATTCTCTGTCATTAATCATATTCTCTTCTACTTCTATATTACCTGAAATCATTAGAGGAGAAGAAAGCCTGAAGTGCAATCAGCTACCAGCATGTTAATGCAATGACTTAGGCTCTTAGCTCCAAATAAGCAAGAGAAATTAAGTAAGTGGTAAATTACACTAGATGTGGTTTTTACTTTGGAGGAATTGTGGCAGCAATTCTTTTTTAAAGCAGGGGCATTTTATGAAAATCACCTTTTGATAGCATCTAAGAAAATGTGTGATTATAGACAGACGGAGTTTTCCCTGCTCATGTAAAAGTGTTAGGCAGAAGGAAGCCCCCAGTAGCAATTCAGGAACTCATCCCAGTTTTGTGTGGAGCTATTGAAATGGGCCATGCAAAAGCGGCAGGAAGCTCTTTTACATTATCAGTTATCTCATTCTTATTCAACTACATTTAATTCACTCATCAATCAGTGCTTACTCAGAATGCAGACTCTTTGAGGAATGGATCTATGTGTCTATATTTCATCAGGATCCAGTAGCCTCCTAGTCTGGGAAAAGATTACAGCAAAATCCAGGACATATGAGGTACAGAGCCATACAATGTACACTGGCTGGTCCGTGTAGACTTTTTCCCTATCAGGAATGCACTGAATTATTGTGCACCTAAGAATTAATGTCTACGTGCAAAATTGTGAAGGATAAAAGAGCTTTACAAGGCAAAGGCAAAGAAAAATCTTTTGAATCAGACAAGCTGACTTATTATGAGTGTTAAATCCTAATATTGAAAGAGATTTTAATATTCAGACTGGAGTTGTGAAGAGATATTTACCTTGAATCAAATAATTATTATGTCTCCTTTGATTCTTGTAACTTAAATATTAAATCTTTTTAGTGTCAAGGATCCTGGAAAAGTAACCGAACTCTCTAACTCTGAGAAGCTGTGTTAGAGGTTATTCTTAAATGCTCATAGATAAATAGGTCACCCTGCCTGTAATGTGTTGGGTTGCAATTTCTGGTTTATATGTTGAACAGTATGCTTGCCTATGCTATTTTCCCCTAATTATTTTATGTTATTGAGTCGGCCCTGGACGTTACTGAGGCTTAGAATGGAAAAATGCTATGTTGGATATATATACTACTTACACACTCTAGGCCCACACTCATGTGCGTTAAACTCAGATGTTTTATTCAGTGTCTTCTCTCATTATTTGTTAGGAGAAGGCCTTGGGCCAGCTGATCTCTGGATGGCCCCCAGCTCACCCACTCCAGGAATCTTCACTGGATGCACAGAGATGTAAGCTCCACCAGGGCAAGGACTTTGGCTTTCCTGTCCACTAACATTTTTCAAGGAACATTTACACCCATTATTTTACTTGTTTCCCCACAGCAATCAAATCAGACAGGACTATACAGCTAATACCTCACTTTATAGAAGAGAAACATGAAGTCAAGAAGTTAAGTGATTTTGCAAATAAAGAATGTTTAAGGTACAATTTATAAAAAATTATATGAATATACATTACTCTCTATTGAAAACCTATAGTCGAGTGATTCCCACAGAATGCTTTTGTTAATCTCCGCCAGATTTTTGTATTTGAAGTCAACCTACATTTGCAATTCAAACATGATTTGACAAATAGGGCTTTCCCCTAATTTTACTCCCCTTTCTTAATAAATTTATTGTCATTAAATCTGATATGTGATGTACTGTAAAACTATTTGTCACCCTTATTTAAAATTATATTAATTAAATCCAAACTTTTTCAACTTCAGCACTAAATGAATTCCTGGCTTATTGTGTTTTCTTATTTGGGTGGTTAAATCCTAAGTCAAGCCACCAATATGACTTTACTGAGCATAGAGTCGGGGAGAGATGTGCAGTGATCCACAATGATACAGTATCTTCACTCTACAGATGCAGTAGACATGAAACCGAACACCATAGGTAACAGTAAGATGTAATAATTAAGAAGTAATGAGTTTCAAGTTTTATTACTTTTGCCTTTAATGTAAGTATTTACTTGTAATTTTTTATAATTTAAGTTTTAATAATGACTGTGCTTAACATCCAGGTTTCAAAAATTGCTGAAAATTCAACAATTAGCTCTTACAGACAAGTCCACAAAGGCCTGAGAGATTTTTTCTTCTTAAGTAATTATATTTTCCAGCTCTTACTATTTTAGAGTTCAAGTAGGTAAAATACTTTGCCTACCTTGACATAGGTATATTTGGCTTTAAGATGCTCATAATATTTTTGTTTGGTGGTTGTAGTTGTGCAGATATGAAAATGGTAAACTCTCTAATTGAGGTTCTATGATCCCATGATGAAGAATAGCTGCACTGACTTCCTCCCTCCTACCATCATTCTGGCTGGAGATGCTCTCTGATGACCATCTGGTAGACTTCCTCACTCCTCATTCACTCTCTGAGCATCATTGGCTTTCCTGCTGCCTGCCCCTACACTACTCTACACACCAATCCTTCTGACCCATCTTTCAGAGACCTTGCACATTGCTCACATCAATGCAAGCTTATAAAATGTCTAATTCTATAGCCATGCAAAAGTAAAAACCAAACCAACAAATGCTAAAATGAAATATTATTTTGACTGCTTCTCAGTGCTGTAGTTGATTATACACATAATGAAGGTGAGGTCAATGAAAGTCTGAGAATTGAATACAAAAGAGTGGCACTACTCCTTTCACATGACTGCAGGCCATCTTTAGGCAATTTGGTCTCTCCCTACAACTGGGGGCTTGTTCATCATGTAATACACTTCCCAAAGCTCTTCTTCATTCCCCTTCTCATTCAGATAAAGCCAAAAATAGCAAAGATGGTGAGGGGCGTTCATGTGTGTTTCCACTGAAAAATTTACTGCCTGTGGTAGGCAGAATTCTAAGATGCTCCCTCCCCCATCAAATGTCTACCCGCTGGTTCTCTGGTGTACATACCCTGTGTAATCCCCTCCCCTTGAGTGGGTGAGGGGTGACCTGTGAATATGAGGGATAATGCTTCTATGATTAACTGATGATGGCTTAATTTAGGCAAAAGAGAGATCATTCTAGGTGGGCCTGCCTGACCTGATCAGAGGACCCTTTAAAAGAAGGCAAAGTGTCATGAAGATGTGTCCTTGCTGTCTGGAAAGAAAGCAAACAGCCATGCTTTGAACTACCAATCAGGGTCACGTGGCATGGAACTGCAGTCGCTTCATCTGGAAAGAAAGCAAACAGCCATGCTTTGAACTACCAGTGGAACTGCAGTGGCCTTGAGGAACTGAGGGAAGCCTCCAGCTGACAGCTCACAGAAAACTGGAATATCAGTCACACTGCTTCAGGGAAATGACTTCCCTCCATATCCAGTGTTTGGAGGAGGACCCTGAACCTCAGATGAAAATCACAGTTCCAGCAAACATCCTGATTTCCATCTGGTGAGACCCTGAAGAGAAGACCCAGCTAACCCATATCTAGACTCTTGAACCATGGAAACTGTAAGGTAATATATTTGCAATTTTTAGCCTCTACGTTTGCTTATGTGGCAATACTATATAATAAAGAGCTAATATGCTAATTAGACTGAACAGCAGAACGACTGTCCTGATGACCTTCCGGACGAAGCCAGGGCTGCGAGAGCCGAGCCCCTTGCATGAATGTCATGTACTGGGCCTCTAGTAAAAAATAATACACTGTCTGAGGCTCCCACAGTCTTTAACTCCACTAATATATCCATTAGTTTTAGACTGAACAGCAGAATGACTGTCCGGATGACCTTCCAGATGAAGCCAGGGCTGTGAGAGCCGAGCCCCTTGCATGAATGTCATGTATTGGGCCTCTAGTAAAAAAATAATACACTGTCTGAGGATCCCACAGTCTTTAACTCCACTAATATATCCATTAGTCTCTGAAGCTCCAATTGGTCTTCTTCTTGACTCTCTCTTTAAGTGGACCAAGTATCCCTTCATGTGTTTTAAATTATATCATTCTTAATACAATAATAAAATGAATTTTAACACAATCTAAAAATAATTTTATGAATGTATAATGCACTATAATCTTGTGCAATCACACACATTAATGCATGTTTTAGGATGAAACTACGTTTTTGAGTAGATAAAATATATTACAATATCTATTATTCATCTGTGAATGGCCTATACATATTGAATACAAAGAAACTTACCCGCTACTATTTCCTAATCTCATTGTGGTATCTCTCAATGACTCATTTGGTAGCTATTCACATTCAGAACAGAACAAGTGTGCATTAAATGCCATACCATCTCTTTAGCTAAAGGACATTGGCACTGTGCCTGCGATTCTGTCCTCTCTTTTTTTTTTCATCATCTTTTACTCCTGTCCTCTGTATCTTTTTCATTGATGTACAAGCATACTGTCTTTCTATCATCTTAAAAAAACAAAAATATTATCTTGACACTGCCCCCTTCAGCTACAAACTGCTCACAAGAGTTGTCTAAACTCACCATCTGCAAATCTTCCTCTTCTATTCTCCAGTCAGACTTCCAATGCCAGTACTCTCCCCATCTGCCCTTATCAAACTATTTGCAATATTTGAAAAACTGCACTGTTCCCTCCCACTGAGAAACCTTTCATTATTTGGCTTCCAATACCCAGCTCTCTCTCAATTTCTTCCTCCTGCCACTGACCCATTTCTTAGTCTCTTTTGTAGGTTCCCTTCATTTCTCTAACTTTCTACACTCTAACTTGCTTCTCCTTTCTTTCTACACTGGTGGTCTTATCCAATCTATACTCTGATGACTCCTAATTTTCTTTATCTCTATGGATCTCTCCTCTGAATTGTAGGCTTGCATATTATCTATACTAATAAAAGGGCAATATGCTAATTAGACTGGACATCTTGATATCCTTCTGGACAAAGCCATGGTGGCTGGGTCCAAGGCAAAGGCAGTTAGGGGTGACCAGGCTGGCAGGGGAGCAGTTAGGGGGCAACCAGACTGGCAGGGGGTAGTTAGGGGGCAATCAGGCCAGCAGGGGGCCAGTTAGGGGCAACCAGGCTGGCAGGGGGGTAGTTAGGGGGCGATCAGGCTGGAAAACAGAGGCAGTTAGGGGTGATGAGGCAGGCAGGCAAGCAGTTAGGAGCCAGTGGTCCCAGATTGTGAGAGGGATGTCTGACTGCCAGTCCTGCAGGATTGAGCCTAAACCGGCAGTTGGACATCCCCCAAAGGGTCCCAGATTGGAGAGGGTGCAGGCTGGGCTGAGGGACACACACCCCCACCCCATGCACAAATTTCGTGCACTGGGCCTCTAGTATTTCTTATAAATACCTCAATTTTAACATCTAATAAATATCTCACACTTACTGTGCCTAAAGCCAAACTTTTGTCTTTCCTTCTAAACTTACATTTGCTGTATTATTTTTCTTTCTTTCTTTCTTTCTTTCTTTCTTTCTTTCTTTCTTTCTTTCTTTCTTTCTT
>NW_005356870.1:1112286-1125680 GCF_000412655.1 Myotis brandtii | reverse complement strand
TTCTTTTTCTTCTTCTATTTTGTTAATTCTCACCCAAGGATATTTTTCCATTGATATTTTAGAGAGAGTGGAAGAGAGAGAGAAAGACAGAGAAAAACATCAATGTGAGAGAAACATCAGTTGGTTGCCTCCTGCGCCCTGACCAGGGCCCGCGACAGGGAGGAGCCTGTAACCAAGGTATGTACCCTTGACAAGAATCAAACCCAGGACCCTTTGGACCACAGGTTGATGTTCTATCCAATGAACTAAAGCACGTAGGGCCTATATTCTTTCTCATTTTGGCAAATAGAATCTCAATCGTTCTAAGTGTACAGGCCAAAAAAGTTAGTCACCCTTGACTTCCTTTTTCCCTCACATTCATATAGAATCTATCAGCAAATTCTATGATTGCTACCTCCAGTATGTACTCAGAATCTAACCTTGTATCAACACATACATCACCATCCTGTTTCTACCATCATTTCTCACCTGAGTTATCACAATGGTCTTCCAAGTGATTTCTGCCTTCTTCCTTCATCCTAGTACAATTTACCATAAAAGAAAGTAGCTAGAAAATAATTATTTTTAAAAATAAATATAGTTTTATTGATTTTGGAAAGGAAAGAAGAGGGAGAGAGAGGTAAAAACATCAATGATAAGAACTGTTGATTGGCTGCCTCCTGCACACATCCCACTAGGGATCCAGCCCAAAATCTGGGCATGTGCCCTGACTGGGAATCAATCAAACTGTGACCTCCTGGTTCATAGGTCGATGCTCAACCACTGACTGGCTATGCTAGACAATAATTCTTAATGATATAATTTAAATTGTCACTTCACAACCTAAGATTTCCCAATGCTTCTTATCTATCTATAATAATAAAAGGGTAATATGCTAATTCGACCTGACGGCTGAACGACCTTCCAGATGACATTCCGGATGACCTTCCGGATGAAGCTGGGGCTGCGAGGGCTGAGGCAGCAGCTGGGGCTGCTGCTGCTGGGGCCAAGGCGGCAGCCGGGGCTGCCTCAGTCCTCAGAGCCCCTTGCACAAATTTTGTGCATCGGGCCTCTAGTATCAGAATAAAAGCCAAATCATTACAATGACCCATATTATCATAGCCTGCATGAGTTTCCCTCTCCCTTTTCACTGTCTCCCACCTCCTCCTCTGTCATGTTCCCTTGGCTCCACTCTCATGGATCCCCTTTCTGTGTTCTGAGCTCTTTCTTCTGCTTTATTTTCTCTATGTGGAATGTTCTTTTCTCATATATCTTTATGCCCTATTCCCTTATTGCCTTCAGATCTTTGCTTCCTTCTCACTGAGGTTTTTAAAAATTCTATTTTAATTGTAATCATACCACCACATCCTAATACCTCCTCTTCCCCTTTCTTGATTAAAAAAATAATTTATTACAAACTGATATGCTAAGAACTTAACTCACTATTTTTATATTTACTGTCTTTCCTCTCTGCCAACATTAAAATAAAGCTTCATGAGGACTGTCTTGTTAGCCTATTCAGTTCACTATATATTCCCAGGATCTAGAAAAGTACTAAGCACATAGTAGAGACTCAGTAAATATTTAAACTTTCCTTATTAGCAACAAATTATAAGAGATCTCACAACTTAGTGCACTTTACAAATACTGGGTCCTAATGAATTAATAATTTATAAGTGATTTTAAAATTTACACTTAACCTATTGATTAACAAATAAATATCCCTGAATTTCACATTATCAACAATTTCATTAAAAAATTGGATAAGGACATAATCCAAAAAGTATCAAACACACCATACTGAAAGGGTTATTGTGATTTAACATCTATTTGCCTCTTCTTTCTTCCAAATATAAGCACATCTTAATTTAAAGGAAGATGACTCTGCTCTCACCTACATGTGAGGACATGATTAGTCTAAGGAAGATCCTATTTCATTGCCAGAGATAGTTCAGAATGACAACATCATCCTAATATGATCAATGAAAAGAGATTTGCTGGAGACTTCTAGGAAAATCTTTAACTCTTAAAGGAGAGCCATGAAAGCTACTCTTGCCCTCTTATCTGTGACCAAGAAAGTGGTGGCAATGATTGTGCCTGGCAGCCACTCTCTGACCATGAGGATAGATCGTTTCAGGAGGAAGGTGTGGCAAGCATAATGGGGAGAAAGAGTGAACCACTGATGCCACTGTTCAAGGTCTGAGTCAATGATATTTGAAGTCACTCTACCTCTACTTTAATGATATATGAACCAATAATTTTTCTTGTTCAAGTAACTTGGAGCTAAAGGCATTCTAATTGTGAAATTTTAAAAAATGGGCTATCAGAGAAAATAAAAGTTTCTCAACATGCTCGCATTATGGGACAAAATTTACAGTAGCAAATTTCTCAGTCAGTTACCTAAGTAAAGGAACAAGTGACGAGACTTAATAGCATTTCGCATTGAAAGCATTTAGCAGGTTTTATCAACTACAAACTCAATATGAACCAGCAAAAAGATGTGACGGCAATAAATCCAACAATATAGTAAGACCAGATTAATAGGAATATAATACATAGAGAATAAATTCTGGGCCTCAATAATTCAGGCACAGAGCAATATTTCATTAAAAAGCAAATTTAAAAATGAAAACTGGTTAAATAATTTAAAGTAATTTAAAGTAAGCTCAGTTCTTACTTACATCTTTAGAGGAACATTAAGTGGGGTTTATTTCATAAAGCAAAAAACACTTCTGAAAGTCATCTTTCCCTCATTCCTCTCTCCAACCTTCTTAGTCTTCAGCTACTTATAGGTCTCTCTTCCTTTCACCCCTCACCTTTGCTCTCCTCTCCACTTTTCTTTCCTGTACTCTTTAATGTTTCTCTTAATTCTCTCTCTGCTTTCTTACTCCTATATTATTATATTATATTTTGTATATGAGTAAATGTTTTTTAAATATGTTTTTATTGATTCTTAGAGAGAGAGGAAGGGAGAGAGAGATACATCAATGATGAGAGAGAATCATGGATTGGCTGCCTCCTGCACACTCCCTACTGGGGATTGAGCCCACAACCCAAGCATGTGCCCTGATAGGGAATTGAACCAGTGACCTCTTGGCTCATGGGTCAGTGCTCAACCACTGAGTCACACTGGCTGGGCTATGAGTAAATCTTAATCTGTCTAATGCAGCTGTTTAGGTTAGGTTTTTCTCTCCTTTATCTCCTCTCTATTAATTAGTTTTATTTGCACAATAAAATTCTTTACCGGTAAGCAAGAGGGATACGTTGGAAGAAATTCCATGGTGAATGGAAAAACAAGCATGACTATTCAGATACAGATAGCTTTGGGAACCATTTCAATAACATCCATTTTAAGAGATAGTTATCCCCCATATTCTTAGCTGATCAGATTTTATTTGGAGTATATAATGTTCAATTGCTGGTATAATATTTTAACAGCGATATTAAAGTATTCGTGAATCTGTAAGATAATGTGATGCAATGTTAAGTCAGCATGTTACATAAAATATGACCGAGGGGACTGGAAAAGCTTGGTGTAGAAAAGTGCTGTGTATTAGAGTTTTTTACCAAAATGTACATGTTCTGTGCTGTCCAGTATAGTAGCCATGAGCCTCAAATGGCTATTGAACACTCTAAATGTAAAATATGGCCACTATGATTGACTACATTTTATTTCATTTTAATTCATTTAAATTATAATTTAAATAGCCACTGTATCAATCAGGGTTCCATCAGAGAAACAGATTCATTCATAAATAGATAGATAGATAGATAGATAGATACATAGATACATAGATACATAGATACATAGATAGATACATAGATAGAGATATGGAGAGAGAGTAAAGAGAGAGAAGAGACGTTTATTGCAAGGGGCTGGTTTATATGATAATGGGGGGCTGGCTAGTACAAAAACTATAGAGAAGGGCTGGCTGGAAACTCTTGGGCAAGAGAGCTCATTCTAAAGACAGAACCTCTTCTTTTTCAGGGAAACTGCCAATCAAAACCTTTCAACTAATTAGATAAGACCCATCCACATCACCAACGATAATCTCCTTAATTAGAGTCAACTCATTGTAGATGTTATCTGCATCTGCAAAATACCTTCTTAGCAACACCTAAATTAGTGTCCAACTAGAAAACTGGGGGTAAAGCCTAACGAAGTTGACACATAAAACAAACCACTAACCACATGGAATGGTGACTACCATTTTGGACAGTAGAGGTTTAGAAAAAAATTAAGTTAGACATGATAGGTAACGTCACATATTGGAATAACAGTGATGGGAATAGGAATCATCTTTATGTTCTTATAAGGGATAAGAGATATACAAGCCTAGAGTTTGAACCTTCCTCTTTCACCGAATGAAGAAGAAGAATTAACATTTTTAAAATATTCAAAATGGTAATAGACTGCTTGAAAAATAATGGGCCCCTAATTCCCAGGACTCTAAAGAAGTGATACAGTGTGAATTTTTTACCTAGCATGTGCCAGGGCTGACCAGCAGACCCTGAGCGACTGATGAATGATTACTCTGACACATGTTTCTGTGAAAGAGAGATCTAAGGGACTGCCTGGCTAGAGAAATCAAACAGCCCCATTCACCTGCCTCCTCAGGCTTTTGTTGTAACAACAGGGTAAGCAACCTTGAGAAGATACATGTGTCTGCAGTGTCCTTTAAGCAAGGATGTCTGAAGACTAAGCATAAAGATTCCAGTAAACATCTGGGGGCTCAGACTTGTTTGGAAAAGTCAAGGTAGAGGCAGTTGACTTCAGCCAGCTCCTATCTCATGTCTCTCCCCCCACCCCCCACCTTCCTCCAACAAACATGGAATGGTTGCCTGGCATGGATGTAGCAGAAGAGATTCTTTAATTGGGTTGGGCTTGGTATAAATCAGCTTAAGATTCCATAACTTTGGCCCTGACTGGTTTGGCTCAGTGGATAGAGCGTTGGCCTGCAGACCGAAGGGTCCCAGGTTCGATTCCGGTCAAGGGCATGTACCTTGGTTGCGGGCACATCCCTGGTGGGAGGTGTGCAGGAGGTAGCTGATCGATGTTTCTCTCTCATCGATGTTTCTGACTCTCTATCCCTCTCCCTTCCTCTCTGTGAAAAAATCAATAAAATATATTTTTTTAAAAAGATTCCATAACTTTGAGAGTCATAGCAACAAAAAACTTAAATATTATAGTTAGACTTACACCCCAAAATTCTATTTTAGAAAGAGAAGAAATGTGAATTTGCATGTTCCTTTAGGTACCGGACTTGGAGAAACATTAGTAATGCAAGGCAAGACATACAATAAAGTTATGATGTGTGTGTGTGTGTGTGTGTGTGTGTGTTTATTTAAATCTTGATAATAAATTCTTTCTATTCCCCTTTCAAAGCATGGAACCAAATAGAAGATTGGTCAGTGTGGTAAATAACTAAGATTTTATAATCAAACTTAAACTTAAAATTTTTAATTTTTTTCTAAAAGTTGCATCATTAGCACAAACAAAATTATGTTATAAAATTTGCCTTAGTGCCCTCAATAATGTCACTTGTACCTTTGTCACCATTCTTCACATGCAACATACATAATGCCAATTCTTCCCACCTTGATCTATCTTTTCTCAAGAATGAACCTGAAACTCATCCATACACCAAAGCATAAGTGACTAATAATAGCTTAAGATTTAAAATCTTCTCTGAAAGTTCAAGGTTTGAAGTCATGAAATCTAGTCCTTAAAATTCATAGATAAGAAGGTAGTGAGATTCAGTAAAAAAGTGATGTATTTAAGATTACAGTTCTTTACTGGTGGAGCCAGGGGTGGAACACCTGTCCCCACTCACTGAGCAGTGTGCCTTTCAACTACACTAGCTTTTAAGGTAACCATGTCGCAGCAGGGATTAAAAAATAAAATGGAAGGAATCAGTCTCAACACTATAGTTTAGGTCTTCAGCAAACTGACGAGTGCTACATTTTGGGCAGGAAGAGTCTAAGCCACTTGCCTCTGACTTTTCAGTATGCTGGGTAGTTACTTCTTCTTGTAAGATACTCCTACAAATCAAAAATAGACCCCCAAAAAGTTGGGTTTTTGTACTCCTACAAATCAAAAATAGACCCCCAAAAAGTTGGTTTTTTTTTGTTTTGTTTTGTTTTGTTGTTGTTGTTGTTTTACCAATTTTCTGTATTGCTTTTGCTGGTACTTGGTGACAGACTGGTTTGGGCCAGTAGGGGAGATCCTCATAGTGAGATGGAGGCATCTGCAGAGAAGAAACAGCAGTAAAAGGATGGACTTGGCAACACTCTTGATCAACTTTACAAAAAGCCAAATTAGGGTACTCAGGGGATGGAGACTAAGTGGTTTGTTTGTTCTTACTCCAAATATAGAGGTAAATCCAGATGCACAAAAAACATCAGCAGGGGCAGGCTTGTTTCCAGAACCCCCTGTTCAGGCTTATTTAGACTCAAAGCTAAAGAAATCTTGGGGAGCAGGTAAAAGTCTATTAATTTGGCAGTGTTCACAAGAGTCTGTAAGTGGGCCAAAATGGGCCAATTTACACTTCATCAAGGATTTTTTTTTCTGTTTTACCAACTATATCATGCTTTTCTTTTTCTTTTTTTCTCTCCTCCTTCATTTTTTCTCATTTCTTTAGCTTTAAGAGTTTTTGTAACTACTATGGAATTATATGTTGCTCTTCTGTAAAGCATATATATATATATATATAATCTTAGTCTCTGTTTTTAAAATTGAATATATATGTAAAATAAAAAATACAAGTAGATATTTATTTAGCCAAAGAAATTTTTTTTGAAAAGTATCTTACTTTATATCATTTTTGCTTATCCTAATTTTTACTACTTTTAGTAAAGCTTTGAGGTTCTATTTCCATAGATATGCTTTACCTATGAAACTGGATCACTTCCAATAGCTAGAAGTTCTCAGGTTTTATCTGGTGACTTGGAGTTGAAACCTCTGCAATCCTGAGACAATTTTCTTGAGATACTTGCTTTACCCTCTTGAGGGGACAGTCAGAAAGAGGTATGAAAAAAGTTAAGGCACTAAGCAGGTATGTTTATTTAACAAAATACTTATTTATAACAACAGATGGCAGTTTAGCTTTGAAGAGGAACCACTTATATAAAGAATAATCTTTTCTCTCTTGGATTGGCAGGTTAAATGAATAGAACACACACACGTGCACACACACACACACACACACACACACACAGAGAGAGAGAGTAGACAGCAACAAAGAGAATCACAGCATC
Organism: Myotis brandtii; assembly: GCF_000412655.1. Lineage (NCBI taxonomy): Eukaryota > Metazoa > Chordata > Mammalia > Chiroptera > Vespertilionidae > Myotis > Myotis brandtii. The sequence goes on along the minus strand of NW_005356870.1, from coordinate 1,118,444 downwards.
ATTTTTCCCATTTGCCCCCATGCTTGTCCTGCTCTGTGGATCATATGTCTATACTAGTGGCCTGGTGCATGAAATTTGTGCACATTAAAAGGGGAATAATTAGAGGAAATATTTTAATATTGCTATTTGCCCTTTCTCTATAATAGAAGTGTCAGAGATGAAAGAAATTAGTAAAATATAATATGAAAATCTTCCTCCTGTCAGAGTCTGGGGCATGCCGCAGGACCCAGAGTCAAGTCCTCTCCCACCTGCATTGCCGCAAAATCGCAGGAGACCCAGACCCAGCCAGCCCCACCCCCACTGGGCTAGATCCAAACCCAGCCAACCCCACCCCCATCAAGCCCTGCCAGGGCGAGGGGTGCTGCCTAAGGTACCCCATCCTGGGCCAGAGGGCATGCCTGAGGTCCCCCTCAAGCCCTGCTGGGCAGGGGGTGCGGCCTCAGGTCCCCTGGCCCAGGCCAGGACAGGAGGCATGCCTTGAGGTTCCCCGTCAAGCCCCATGGGTGGGGGGCATGGCCTGAGGTCCCCTGTCAAGCCCTGTGGGTCTGGGGGCATGGCCTGAGGTCCCTCAGCCTGGCACCAGGGTGGGAGGCATGGCCTGAGGTCCCCTGGACTGGTGCTGGGGTGGGGGGCACAGCCTGAGGTCCCCTGTCAAGCCACACCAGGCAGGGGGGCGCAGCCTCAGGTCCCTGATGATTGCTTGTTAAGGGAACTCGGCCTCCACTGTGGGCGCAGCCATCTTGACTGTTACGGTGTGATGGGAAATTTGCATATTCCCTCTTTATTAGATAAGATGATCAAACAGGTTTGGGGAAAAGAATATATATATATTCCCCAAGCCTATTTGATTTACCTTTGGGAAATTATAAAACATATTAACAAATTAATGATATGTTTTATTTGTGCCTAACATAGTATTTTCTAAACATATTTACCCACTTAAATTTTTTGCTAAGGTGCCTATTAACCCATAATGCTTACTTAGATTCCACAGGATACTAAATTCATGCTAAAGTCACTTCTGGAAATTCTGACCTTGAATAAAGATTAAGAAAATCATCATCAGTGTTGAAAGGTAGGGATTTGGGCTAATATTATTTTTGTTTTTGTATGTTATAAATGATCCACATTGAATACAAACCATTTTTACAACATGAGAAAATGATTATTTAACAGACAAATGGAATAGGGATCTGATATACACTTGAGAGCAGTCCCATTGGTCCTCCAGCACAGCACTGACACCCTCACTGGGCTGTTAGCATTTGATTTCCCCACATTCCCCCACTCTTTTGAGAAAAGATGCTAAGGACACACATTAAAAGTAAATGGTGTCATCTGCATGAGAGGACACATCAAACCTTCAGCAACCATTAATGTCAGGGGATGGACTTTTAGATTAACATGTTTTCCTTTAGCTGACTTTGAAAATAATTTTTTTTAAATGTGATAATGCGGGGAGAATGACATAATATTTTCACTGATTGGCACTCTTATTTCAGCCATAAGTTCTCTGTTCAGAATGCTTTCCCCCATAAATAAACGTTTTGTAGGAGTTTAGAGCATTCTGTAGTCCAGCTATCAAAAATCCCACACTAGCCCTGGCTGGGTGGCTCAGGTGGTTTAAGTGTCATCCCATACACCAAAAGGTTTTGGTTTCAATCCCCAGTCAGGTACATAGGGAAGGCAACTGAATAATGTTTCTCTCTCACATCCATGTCTCTCTCTCTCTCTCTCCCTCCCTCGTCCTTCCTTCTTTTCTCTCTAAAACCAATAAACATATCCTCCAGTGAGGATTTTAAAAAGTCCCATGCTCCTTAATGATTATTCCAGTCCAGCTTTGTACATTCTAGCACCGAAAATTCAGTCTCTTTGCCATCCTCTCCTTTCATCTTTTCTTCTAACCTTTCCTTCTCTTTTTCACCTGAATAATTCCTATTTATCTTACAAGATCAAATTCAAGTCCCAAACTTATAAAATCTCCCCAATATGTCCAGATGTCCAGTTGTATGAGTAAGAAAAGTCGACCTATAATGAATAATTTCCTTAGGTTCTCTGGTTCTCTCTCTCTCTCTCTCTCTCTCTCTCTCTCTCTCTCTCTCTCACACACACACACACACACACACCCAAGATGGTCAGGCTTTGCTCTTCCTATCAAATACACTGGCTTGCTCTTTATCCTAAGTGAGGGATAGGCACCCCTCAGATGACTCTGTTAAGTATGTGTTTACTATGTGACATTAGCCCGTATGTATATGCTATACAACATTCTTTCATGTGATCCTGTGTAATGTAATTTCAACTGCTGGAGTTTTGTCTACTCATCCCCACCTATAGCCAATGGAGACACCTCAGTGAAAGTCCTAGTGAAATCACTATAAGCTAATCAAAGAACAAAGCACAGTAAATTTGTGAATAGGACATTATGCATACTATAGAGGCCAAAGAAGCCAATTCTTACAAACACCCCATGGAATGCATTAACTGGCAGGCACTACTTCATAATCAAGAGTTGACTTGCACTTAACTGACTGCAACCCTGAAGCCAGCAGAGACCTTGGGCCAGGGAATTTGTCCAAAGAGAGTCAGAGTAACTGGTTGGAATAGAGAAGTCCTCACATTCTTCTTGACACAAATATCGCATTCCCATTGTTTAACCTAGCTAACCTCTATGAATCCCAATTTGAAAAACAGGGGCTAAGAGAAAAAACTGCTGTTTCTTGAGTGTCTGTATTTTGGAAACATAAATCAGCAACACAAGCATAAGAGCTGAGTACCTGTGCAGCTTCTAAAAAGCACCTTTAGTCTCCCATCTAGAATGCATGGATTGGGAAGGGATCTCCAGACCTTTGGTGTCCCTTGAACAACTATCCTGCATGTATTGAAAACCTAAGTTGGATATCAATGGAACTTGGCATACTGGCAACCCCTGACCAGTCTGAATTCCACCATGAAAGGACAGTGAGAAGAACCCATGGTCTTTAGATAAGGATTCAGGCCCCGTAATTTCTAACTCCTTTGGTCAGTTCATTTATGTTATATATTCAGTTTCCTCAAACACATTGTCCCTTTGTCTTTTGGGGTAAACTCACCCTGCAATTCCCAAACCTAAGTAACCCAACTCCCATGGACTTCCTCATATCTGTAAATATTATGTCCAAATGCAATGGGTCACATAGGCCCCTTTTGCTCATCTTCTAGACGTCTCGTGATTGTAAGTGGTGCTACCATTCCTTCTCTGACTCCGTACACCTCAGCCTACTGCCTAACCCCTCTCCTTCATCCAGGAAAACATACAGAATACAAGTGCCTGTCTCAGCATCAGGGTATTAAACTAACCCTTTGCACGAGGGACCTTCCATAGCTTCAGGTCGGAAAGCTGATAGGACTTTAGTGGCATGAGGGTCTCGTGCTTTCATGCTTTTATCACTCCTTAGCTGTTGCTTAAATTTTCAAGCTTTCAGGTGGGAATAAAAGGGAATCACTTTCAAAAGACATACTGACACGCGAGTAAATCAAAATATTTAGACCTTTCTGCTTCACAATGACGGCAGGGGCTGAGGCAGGTGCAAGGGAGAGCAATTATCTTCCCTTGCAGCCTCCCTGACAGTCATGAAATTTGTTGATTCTTTTGTATGACAAGCTACAAAGAGGAGAGCTGTCCTGAATATTTGCCCCCTGCGAAAGTGCAATGCTGAGTCTGGAAATGAAGCTCTGGCAGAAGCATGGCCCAGTATCTTGCACATTAATCAAACAGAGCAGCGTCATTGTTGTGCCTCGCTCTCCACTGTTCTCACAGAAACTCAAAGAGCAAGCTGCCGCAAAGCTACAGCCATCCTGCCAACTTGACAAGAGTCAATTCATTTCAGGTACAAGGCAGCAGGGACCATCTTCCTCACAAGCCAGACGTGGGGGAGCTGTTGGGACCTTCTCATTGTAGAGTCTGTGCCAGAGAGGACCCTTGGCCGGAGTCATTCCCAGTGCAGTTGTTTACCTTCCTGTGTGTTTATGCAAACACAGGCGGGCTCAACTTGTGCACCACTTGCAATTAGCCTGGAAAAAGGGACAAAATCAAATTTCAGGTTATGCAGCTTGTTGCAGAATCTCTTTTAGCCCTTAGTCAACAACCTTCCTCCCTCCTCCCTCCCTTTTTTTTTCCCTCCCTCCCTCCCTCCCTCCCTCCCTCCCTTCCTTCCTTCCTTCCTTCCTTCCTTCCTTCCTTCCTTCCTTCCTTCCTTCCTCCTCTTTCCCACCTTCTCTCCCTCCCTTCTTCCCTTTTTTTCCTTTCCCTAAGTTATCTGTTCTAAGCTGAAGATAAGGTGCAAAGCACCCAATCTAAGGGATTCCTAAATGACATCACTAAAGCCTAAAGGCTGAAAGAATCTCTAGAAATTGAATAGCCAACTCCAGACTTCCAAATGCTTCCCAAAATGGCACATGACCCCTAACCTACTATAATGATGTAGAATACTGAAAAGCAAAAAATATTTCCAAAGTATTTCTTTTTGAAGAAAGAATGTGGAGGTGTTCATACCCTTCCCTCAATGCTCTCAACCTGTAATGATTTAAATGAAGCCCCTGACCAGTCTGCAGAAAAAGCATCTGGTAGAGTTTCTTGCCCATAAATTTTCAACTCCTCACACAGTGGCTGAAGAAGTAAGTAGCCCACTAGCAGAGGTAAAATTTATGAACCGCCTAGAGCTCACCCAAGTACCAGAGAGAAGGGAAGTGATTCACCGAAGAGCATACCTAGTCTCAAAATTCTCCCTGGGGCTGGAAATTGTTCTGGGTAAAGGGACACGGGTCCCCTTTGGGACCTGAGCCAAGAAGATGGAGCTATTACCTAGGGAGCCTGCATGTAAATTTCCAACACAAAAATGAGTGTCTCATTGCTCATGCAGAAAAGTGCTGTGCTTTATACTGTTTACCCTAATGACCTTCACAATGAAGGACTGTTAGTCTGCAAATGCAACTCTCTCTTTATCCAAAATGCAGCAAAATCCTGGTGTGGAGTAAGAACTGGAATTCATTCTCCTATGAAAAGTGACTGAATTTACAACATCCTTTAAAACAAATTCACAGAAGAAACTAAATTTTAAATAGGCATATGTTTGCCTAGAAGCAAAATAAAGCATCTGAGTTTTCCCTTACTCTGTGCCTAATTCAAATTTTGTTTGGCAATCTGTAGATCCCAGGGAGGCAACTCCCGGGGACTTCGATGGGCTAGAAAAGAAGCTCTAAGAGTAATGATCCAGTTTCTCAGCTGGCAAATATTTTCTGACTCTGGACAGCTCTCTTCCCATTCAGCTCCTTCTGCTCACTGAAACGGAATCATGATCAGTTCCAGATCTTGCTTTTTGGTCCAGGAAGGTGGCAGCCACACTGTTGCTCCAAGGCAGCTGCCATCTCTTGAGTTTACTTGGCAAGGGGCAGCCAACACAAGGTGCTGGATGGCTTTCAGAGCGGTCGTCACCACTTTATTCAGTGCACAACCGACAAAGCTGATGCATGTGGAGTCTCTTTAGAATGAGGCTTGTCAAATAAACCCCATGTGTCTTTGGTTCTTGGAAGAGAGCTGATTGATTTTAAAACTGTCTGCTTTCCCCCCCTTTGGTTCCTGACTCTGGGATATCTCTCCAGGGAACTGCCTGCAGTGGAAATTCCTAGAAATATTCCTATCATATGCATCATATTTGGCACAATTTGGAGAGTTGATAATGGCTCCTCTTTCCCAGGAATCTCCCATCCTATCTAATAAAGAGGGAATATGCTAATTAACTATCATGCCCTCAAAGATGGCGGTGCCCACAGACACAAGATGGTTTTCCCCTCAGCCCTGCTGACGTGGCAGGCGCGCAGCGTGCTCCGCGCACCTGCCTCCAGAGTTCCCCAGTCCCCTCAGCCCCCAAGCCGCCCAGGGCCGGCCCGAAGTGCAGGCAAGCCTCAGATGTCAGCTGCCCAGCGGTTCCCAGTTCCCTCAGCCCCCAAGCTGCCCAGGGCCGGCCTGAAGCACAGGCAAGCCTCGGATGTCAGCTGCCCAGCGGTCCAGGGCCGAGGCTTGCACTGCCGGCAGTAGCAGCAGCAGAGGTGTGATGGGGGCAACACCTTCCCCTGATCGCTGGGTCACCTCCTGCCCCTGAGGGCTCCCGGACTGTGAG
>NW_005356870.1:1063765-1111893 GCF_000412655.1 Myotis brandtii | reverse complement strand
TTCTTTCTCATCGATTTTTCTAACTCTCTATCCCTCTCCCTTCCTCTCTGTAAAAAATCAATAAAATATATTTTTAAAAAAAAGATTCCATCCTAAAGAAGAGTACTTTGGAAGGTAAAAATAGAGACATTAAAAAATTAAAAATATTTCCTAAAAATTCATTATTACTCCAGATCTTAATTTTACAGATATTTTCATGTGTGTTTGTGTGTGTACATTAAAAAAAATTACTATTTGTCTTTCACTTGAGATATATATGTAATTATGTGGAGAAAATGTTACTCACCAAAATGTCTTTTAGAAATGCCTTTCAACATAAACAAATATAAAACCTGACAAAGCATTTGAGGCAAGTGTTTCCATATAATAACAGGCAGTGCAGAACCATGACCCTTGAGAGGAGGAGCACACACATTCTGAGCCCCCTGTTTCTCCAGGCTTTCTTCCTTGGGTGTGTGTGTCCTGTTATGGACGGTGAAGCCAAACAAGGGTTAAAGTCTCACCAAGCCGAAGAGGCAGAGTTTGAAGCTCTGAGTTTCAGGTGAAGTAGCTGGAACCTTTAAGGTAGAGTGTTGAAGGACATTGCACTATTAGAGAGGGGTAGCCACGGACTCTGCATGAAGATTCACCATGGGTGCTGGGCAAACTGCTGACTGTTAATAAGCAGAAAGGACCTATTGAAAATCAGCTGTTGCATGGTTGAGAGGTAAAATGACACACCAGAAAGGGTACTGAGCTTGGAGATGGTGTTGGGCAGGGAGAGTGAAGAGACAGTGCTAAAACTTTAAGGTATTTCGTAGAGACACCAAAATGACCATGCCTGGAAAAAATTAAAGTAAGAGCCATGACTTAGGACTAAGGGAAAAAATTAGACACTCTGCAGCAAAAATTAAACTGAGAAAGAATTACTACTAATTTAACTGCCTATTAAAACAAAACTTATAACCCTTTGATAGAAGTCAATAGAATCATCAATCCTTACAGCATATCATTTACAATGTCCACTTACAATGCAAAATTAATACACATGTCAAGAAACAGGGAAATAACACCCCACAAAGAAGTTAATAAGGAAAAAAAAAACATTACCCAAATGTTAAAATTAATAGCCAAGGATCATAAAAGCAGCTATTAAAAATATTTTCAAAGACATATAGAAAAACATGGTCATAATAATAAACATAGATAGAAAATTTTGGTAGAGAAAGTATAAACAAGGGAAAATTCTATGACCAAAATTAAAATTTGTAAAGTAAAAAAATTCATGTATGTTCTTAACAGCAGATTGAAGACAGAAAAATTTAAAGGCAGATCAATAGCAATAATCCACTCTGACATTTATAAAATTCCACATTCAACAACTAAACAAGTCACATTCATTTTCTTTTCATTGTTGATAGTATTACAGATGTCTCTCATCCTAATCCCTTTGCCCTCATCCACCTAGCCCCTGCCCAACCTCAGGCCTTTCCCACACTATTGTCTGTGTCCTTGGGCTATGTATGTACTAGTATGTATATGTGTACTTTGGTTAATGTCTTCCTGTCCCACCTCCCTCCTCTCTGAGATCTGTCAGTATGTTCCATGCATCCATGCCTCTAGACCTATTTTGTTCATTAGTTTATTTTGTTCATTAATTCTACATATAAGTGAGATCATGTAATATTTGTACCTTGGACTGGTTTATTTTGCTTAGCATAATAATCTCCAGGTCCATCCCTACTGCTGCAAAGGGTAAGAGTCTCTCTCTCTCTCTTTTATAGCGGCATTCTCTCTCTCTCTCTCTCTCTCTCTCTCTTTTATAGCAGCATTGTGTTCCAGGTATAAATGTACCACAGCTTTTTTTTATCTATTCATCTATTGATGGGCACTTGTGGTGTTTCCAGATCTCAGCTATTGTAAATTATGCTGATATGAACATAGAGTTGCATATATTTTTTCTGATTGATGTTTCAGGCTTCTTGGGATATATTCCCAGAAATGTCATCTCTGGGTCAAAACACAGTCCCATTTTTAATTTTTGAGGAAACTCCATACTGTTTCCACAGTGGCTGTGCCAGTCTGCATTCCCATCAGCAGTGCACTAGGGTTCCCTTTTCTTCTCATCCTCTCCAGCACTTGTTGTTTGTTTATTTATTGATGGTAGCCATTCTGGCAGGTGTGAGGTGATACCTCATTGTAGTTTTCATTTGCATCTCTCTGATGATTAATGATATTGAGCATTTTTTCATATGTCTTTTGGCCATCTGTGTGTCCTCTTTAAATAAATGTCTAGGTGCTTTGCCCATTTTTCAATTGGATTGTTTGTATTTCTGGTGTTGAGGTGTATACATTCTTTATATATTTTGAACATTAACCCCTTATCAGATGTGTCATTGGTGAATATGTTCACACATACAGTGCATTCCCTTTTCATTTGGTTGAGGTTTCTTTTGCTGTGCAGAAGCTTTTAGTTTGATGTAGTTCCATTTGTTTATTTTTTTTCTTTGTTTCTCTTGCCATAGGAAATGTATTGACAAAAATTCTCTTTAATTATAAATTAAACACATACTTGCTCAAAAAATACATCTCAATAAATTTCAAAATGAAATCTTGCAGAGTATGTTTACAAACTAGAGTGATGTTAATTTAGAAATCAAGATCGCTAAGATATTTAGAAAATCCCACACACATTTTTGAGGTAATTGATACACTTCTATAATAGCCTATGGATTAATGATAACTATAATGATGGAAAATATTTCAAGCCAAATGATATTGAAAATATGACATAAAATGTGTGGAATGCAACTAAAGCAATGCTTAGATAGTAAGTTAAAGCTTCTAGCTTAAATGTTACATTAGAAATGAAGGTTTAAAACTATCTCATAGTAAGGTAATAGTAGTCACCTAATTCCAAATTCTCCACTCCTTCTCCAACAAACTAAGTGAAAAAGATCAACAAATAGCACACAAATCCACAGCTTAGACATTAGTTAAAGATGGAACACTTTAACGAAAAATTAATTGTAAATAAAATAAATGCAACACAAATTCCAACGGAGCTCCTATTGCAAGCTTTTGTTGAAAATGGTGGGTACAGGAAAAAGGCATGGGAGATAAAAGAAAGCACCTGTAAAACGACACTGGTTTGTCCTCTTAGAGTGACTATAGTAGGTTCACAGGACTGAGCAATGGTGGTATTTGAAATGCAATGTTATTGGGAAAGAAGAGTAAAAGAAAATTGAGTCTGCCTTTAGCAAATAAGAGATAAACATGAACTTAAAGAAATAAATTAAATAGGAGACAAAGCAAGAGGGTAAAATTTAGGATCCCATGAGATCAAAGAAAATCAAAATAGTTGAAGACTGTAACACCTTCCTCACCTACAAAAGAAGCCATTCATGAATCAAACTTAATTTTGCTACACAACAAAGGACTTCAAAACCTTAACCCTGTTTACAGAAATGACTAGAAACAAAACAAAATGTCAATCATTCAGCTGATAAACTGTAAAATGTTTCCTCCAAATAATCCAGAAGATAATGTATTTCTGCTTCTCTCAAGAAAACAGAGGAGCTTTTGCCTGGACATCTAACCTATGGAATCTTTGCTCTAAAGGAGGTGGAACTAGACGCTCATAACTGGTTACATTTCCATGTGGTCAGTTCCTTCCCTTGTAACTGTCTTCATTTCCTGACCTCACAATCTCTCCTCCAACTACTGCAATCAGACCTCTGCTTACAGCCTCAGCAAAGTTAAGTGAAGGCCATCGCGTTGCAATCATGAGAGTGTTTCATTCCTTCTCTTCTTCACTTCTCGCACCATTTGCTGACTTTATTATGCTCTCCTTCAGGGCTCTCGCATAGATGCTGTGCAAAACCAGTGTTACCTACTCCGACCCACCCTCCTTATTGCAATCTATCACCCCGCACCTCAACTCCATAATATCAGAACAAGTCTTTCTTCGAGATTTCCTGTCTTTACAAACTGAAACCAATTATGCATTGTAAACTTGAGAAGCATCTTGAGTTGTAGAAGCTCCCTTTTCAAACCTACTCTGTTTCCAAATCTTAATCATTTTATTTCTAGTTTCAAATTCATCTTCTCTTCTGCATCTGCAGGGACTACCACCTTGAGGCAGGCCTTCATCAGCTCTTCCCTGGACCAGTCTCCTCAATGATCTCACTACCATTTCTTTCCCTCTAAACTCTGTCCTTCACTCCGCCATTAGTGTGACCTTTATACCACATATATCTGACCATTTCCCTCTTCTGCTCAAAATGTTTCCTTGGCATCTTTTTGTCTATCAGTTTATATCTGAACTCTTCTGCAAGTTTCACAGTAACTTTAAAACCTGCTTATTTCCTGCTTAGTCATTTTACTTGTCTTAAACTCTCTCTGCTGTTCCTGATGTTCACTCTGTGAATTTGTTTTCTAACTACTCTTGTTTTTTCTTATATAACCAAATAAATTATTTTCACTTTGGGGCATTTTCCTCTCTGGTTTGTACCAATCACTTGCACACCATGCACCTACATTCACATATATTATCCTAAATCTGCATTTGGTGATCTTTGTATATTCTGAATGCCTAAAAGTAACAGAAATTAGGGAAGAGATTTCTGCCATGAAAGAGAATAACCCTTTCAGCAAACAAGGAAACAAAAACAACAATTGGTTCTCAATGCTTTGATATGGGTGCCAAAGAGAGATTATGGGAGGATGTTAAAGTCTGAGGGGAGAATCAAGTTGATTTTGAAAAATTTGATGCAATTTAACGTGTCATTCATTTTAAATTCTGAACAACGTTAAATGAAGTCATGAGAGAATCTTGAAGACAGGGATCTTAATCACCATTGGCTCTCTCTGTCTCCTAGGCTTTGCACAAAACGTCTTCATGACCCTCCTTCATGTCCGGCAGGATCTGTGGTTCAGCACCATCCTCTCTATTACCAATGAACAGCACCTCCCTACTTCATGGCATAGCACCAAGCACCCCTGCATTTGTGGTCATTTACATGTCCTTAGGCTATTCCATAGTTTTGCAGTCTTTCCCTTGAATGTATTTCCTCAGAGAGAATCTGGTTAAAATAAAATTTAAGATAGTCTAATCAAGATTAAAGCAAACTTCAGATATTATGATAAAAGTATGGATTGGGGAGTGGGGAGGAGAGAAGTGCTATGCCATGTAGCCAGTCTCAGTATGGCCTGGAAATACATATAAAGGCATTTTACAACAAGGTCTGTGGCATATAAACAGCCTTCTCCATGACTCCAGCTGCCCGTTCTCCAAAGAGCTCCAGTCGGCATCCCTGAGGGGCAATTTTACATGTGGGGAATTTAGCATCAGTGAAAGGAGGCAACCCACAGTGGTCCGGGCTGTGGGGGGAAAGTAGGAAGTATTGAGAACTGCAGTTGGGACAGAAGCAGTAACCTGGGGATTTAAAACTGCCCCAAACTCTTTCCCATACACATAATTTGGCCAGGTCCAAGGAGACAGCTGTGCTGTTTAAAGAGTAAATGCATGCTGTTGTGGTGCTTTTAATTGAAGAAGGCATAATATTAGGCCAGACTAGGGTCCCACCATAATTAGAAGACAATTTAATGGCCAACAGTCATGGCCAGGAATGGTGGGAAATCAGCTACTTGGCATTTCCCTCACTATAGTCCATAATGGATTAATTAAAATTGTATAAGGATAAAGCGATGCCCAAGGTAAACATAAAACCACATGCAACTGTACTGAACAGCATTCAGAGCACTATAGCTCAGGGCTTGCTACATACACTTGAATCTAAAAATGCTAAAATGAAGGCCTCAGGGAGCTCTCCCAGCTCTGCCCTAGACTTCCACTCAGCCTCTGCTTCAAAAGGGTGCAGCTTTACAGCCTGATCACTTCCAGCCCCTACAGGAAGAGGCTGCAGAACAAATTCCTTCTCTTTAATGCTCATCTCAAAAATGGGCTTTTTCTCTCCCCACACTTCCTGCCACCTCATTTCCTGGGTTGGTTCCACCTCATGAAGTAGCTGAGTTTTCCATGTTGCCCACCCATAAAAGTTGATGGTTTGCAGATACTTTTTCAGAAGAAAACACAACTATTGTTTGCAAGCATCTCATTTAGTCTCGGATGTAGCAAAAATCACATGACAGACAGAGTGTGGACTGGGAGTTAGATAGCCTTAGACTTTTTTCAAACTGCCACTTACCAGCCTATATCATTGATGATTTATGTTCTGTTAAAATGAAGCTAGGCATCCCCACTGGGAGTCATAAGATTGTGTCCATACTGAAGTCAAAACGTAATGTAAACCCTTTCTCTTAGCATACCCTCAACTGTATCTGTGACAATTGCCCTCCATGAGCTCAACTGAATAATGTTAGTAGCTTCTCCATGTTTTTGCTACTGAACAAGAGAAAGGAGAGGGTAAAGGACACGGTATGCCTGGAAAGCAAGGACAGTGAATTGATTGGCACCTTTGATCATTAATTTTTCAGTGGGTGGTAGATTAGTATCAGGTTCACTTCTACTCTGTAGCGATTTGAACGGCCGCCTCTGGAAGTCTGGGACATTTGCCCCACTAATGGCACTCAGAGAGGCCAAATGGGCTCTTGGAGGGTGTTGTAAAATAAGATGCATGTAGATTAAACCTAATGTGTAATCTACATGTGGACCTATAAGGTTTCTTGAGACATGGAAAAGTGGTGCTTCTGTAACTCAGATCAAGCAGTAGGTGGAAACATATTCTGAGGAAAGGAGAACCAGAAAGCACTCTTTGGCTACAATAGTCCCCCCACCCCCCTTATCCATGGGAGATATGTTCCACAGCCACCCATGAATGCTTGAAGCTATAAATAATACTGAAAATTTAGATACACTAAATTTTCTCCTATACATACATACACACCTATGATAAAATTTAATTTACAAATTAGGCAATATCATGGATAGAAGATTTATTTACTGTAGATCTTAGCAATGTCAGCATATGATGCTTTTCTTTCCTTATTGAGAGTTTTACCTTTTCGTTTAAAGGAAGCACTTTCCGATTTCTCTTTGCCATATATGAATTGCCAGAATCACTATTCTTTTGTTTTGGGCCCATTATGAAGTAAAATAAGGGTGACTTGAGCACAAGCACTGCAATAACCCAACCATTAATCCGATAACCAAGTTGGCTACTAAGTGATGTTATGGGCAGGGAGTGTAGACAGGATGGATAAGCTGGACAAAAGGATGATTCATGTCCCTGGGCAAGACAGGGCGAGACTGAGCATAATTTCATCATGCTACTCAGAGTGGCATCCAGTTTAAAACTTATGAATTATTTCTGGAATTTTCCATTTAATATTTTTGGCTGCAGTTGACTACAGGTAACAAAAAGATGAAAAGCAAAACTGCAGTTAATGGGGGAATACTGTATTTGGGTGTACTGTATGTGAGGCAAAGAGTGGAGGATACAGCCCAAGTTGACTTTGATGTGCCAGGCTGTATAAGTTATCTACAGTGAAAAAAGTTCAAGTCACCAAGATCTATAATTCCAGTGCCTCCACCAACTGGGGAAAGATCCTTTTCTGGCTTCCAAATGCCTTAGAAACACCAGGGTCAGCAGTAGGAACCATAAAGATGAAGACTCTTTCAAAGGTATGTCTTCATTTATGCTCTTGGTGGGGCTGGTCTGCCCCTTTGCATAATCAGAATGGGTGTCATCTTATGTGGAACACTTGACAAAATGTGAAATGCTAAAACTTGGAGCAAGAAATTTGAACCCTGTGAGTTTTTCATTTGTGTTACTGGGATTTGTCTCCAGAGGGGCCTTGTTAAGTTGAAAGATGATAATTGGCAAGGGGAGAAATTAATATCTAGACATTCCCTTTTTAATATAGACATTTTTAGATAAGAGGACACATCTTGACTCAAATGATTATATGGGAATTTAATCCATTTGGAGCAGGCTAGAAAATTCCAATGTGCTGAGGTTGGGCTCATTTCCTTAGAAAAAGTCGAAGTCAAGTCATATCACTGATATTTCTTTGGAGTATTTATATTAGATTGACTTCCTGTTTTGACAGATAGGTGCTATTTTATTTATTTGTTCATTTGGAAGATCAATTCTTATCTGAAAAGAAGCTGGAAGGACCAAGTTGACTCAGATCTATGTAGCAGGTATCAATAACAGCTCACACTAGCAATCTGATAAGGTACGAGAACACTCTTCTTCATTTTATGAATATATGTATGTTTTCAGTAATACAATCTGGAACAAAATTAAAATTCACATGGCAGGTTTTAAGCATTGAGTCAGCATTCTTCAAAATTTGTGTGTGCTAATTAAAAAAAAAATTATCCTAAAGCAATAGATAAGAAGTTCCAATGAGAAAATAGGAGTGAAATATATACAAGCACTGAATAATTTTAGAATCCAAGACCTTCCAGGAGTGAGTATTCAGAATATTATTTCCTAAGTCAGGGTGCAAGTTTTAAGAAACCAGAGACAACATGCATATTCTAGTCTGGAATATTCCTAGGATGGGCAAGGAAAGATGGGACATCTAGGTGCAGGAGGAGGGATAGAAAAGAGGTGATGGAAAGGCATAGAAAACACATTTTAACTATTTCCAACTTTTTAAAAATATGTTTTATTGATTTTACAGAGAGGAAAGGAGAGGGATAGAAAGTTAGAAACATCAATGAGAGAGAAACATCCATCAGCTGCCTCCTGCATGCCCCCTACTGGGGATTTGCCCACAAGCAAGGTACATGCCCTTCACAGGAATCGCTGGGGATTTGCCCACAACCAAGGTACATGCCCTTCACAGGAATCAAATCTGGGACCCATCAGTCCACAGGCAGACGCTCTATCCACTGAGCCAAACTGGTTAGGGCAACTATTTCCAAATTTTTACCTTGACTCTGGAAAGTTCCATTAAGATCCTTCCTTCTCTTCTCTGGGTTTTCAGACAGAGACAATTTTTGATTACAGGTTTTTTAAGGAGTGTGACGGTTCCAAGGAGGTACTTGAATGTTTTGTTTCCAGGGAGTCATGCATGGCCCACTGCCCACTCCTACTCTGAGCTCTTAATGCTCCATCAGAGGCTCTCAAACACATGCACAGTCCTTACTATTCAGAGATGGAGGATGACTCCCTTTAAAGCTGCTTTACATATTGTATTTATACAGGTGGAAAGAGCAGTTAAAAATATGCAAGCTTCATAATCCTTAAAATTCCTCCCTCTTTTTCCCTCCCATTGGGCTCTGTGTGTTGTACAGTCACAACTTTCCATAGAAAATAACTAGGCTGTCCTTTTTGGTGTTTTTATTCCACAATACCCCTAGGCACTAGTCCACCTTCTGGAAAAAATAACCTAATAAAACCTCAGGAAGTTATTTAATTGAGGCAGAGTAAAACAGTGAGATGGGGCCAAGGCTGAAATACCAGTGGGAGGTGCAAGGAGCTCAGAGAGGCAGTGAAAGACAAATAAACTGGCTCATTTAGAAGATGTAATGAGAGAAGGAAATCTCGAGACTGTGAGGGGAGCAAAGATGATACCAGAAAGTGAAGAAGAAGCATTATCAACACTGATACAGAAGGTTCCCCAACTGGCATTATACCTCTGATTCCAGACATCTGTTCTTCTTTCCTTCCCAAAAAACGCCACCATAATTTATTATGTGTGATTTTTCTTATTCCAAGAAAAGAGGCATCAGTAATTAGTCTAAGACCTATGCTGCAGAGGTTTTATTTTTTTATTTTTTAAAGGCACAGACCCAATCTACTGAGACCAGAATCTCAGTATTTTCCACCATTGTGATCCATGCAAATGCTGTCTGCTGGGTTAAACTCTCTGGTTTGTGGCACATTGATATTCAAGCATTCATTCATGTGATGAAATTTATGTGCATCTACTGTGTGTCAAATCCATGATTCCTGCCTTTAAGGAACTCAGTCTCTTGTGAGTAGTAGAAATGTAACTACAATAAAAAGATGGGTGTCCTAGTCAGTGTGGCTAAATTGGTTGAAGCATTATCCTATAAACCTAAAGGTTGAGAGTTCAATGTCCAATCAGGGCACATACCTTGGTTGTGGTTTCCATCCCCAGTCAGACACATAAGGGAGGCAACTGGTCGATGTTTCTCTTTCACAACTATATCTCTCTCTCTCTCAAATCAATAAACAAGTCCTCGGGTGAGGTTTTTGTGTGTGTGTTTTTTTTAAAAAAGATGGCAATTGCTATACTGACTACATACACAAATCACTATAGACACAGAGGAGGGACCACATTCATTGGTTCTGCTTGAAAACAGGGAGGAGTTCACAAAACCCATCTCTGAACAGGTGACTCATGAACTGGGTTCCAACAAAACACAAATAATTTTTCTAGGAAGAAAAAAAGGCATTCCTGGGGACACAAATAGCATGAAAAATGAAGTGGGTATCTTTGAGAGAAATGAGTGAACTGGTGTGATCAAGCATAGGATAGGATGTAAAAAGGGTGGAATTGCCATGAAATGTGGCTTGAATGGTAGATTGAGCCAAGATTGTAAATAAACCCATGACTATACAGTGTAACTATGTCCTTTAGCAATGGGCCATCAATGAAGGGGTGGGAGCAGGAAGAGCATCATCGGGATTTTGTGTTAGAAAACTCATTGGGAGTGGGTAGAGGATAAGGAGGGTGCTGCTGGAAGCAGGAGGAACCACTTAGGCAGCCATGGTGCTTCAGAGAAGAGGCTGAACACAGAAACAAGAAAGACGGACAAGAGGCAGTTGGGATAAACCCCTGAAACTGTGTCTAATTCAACTTGGAAGTTTTGAGGTCCTGTTGGAATAGTCTGAGTCAAGAGGAAGAAACATATGACCACACAGGAGAACACATAGAAGTATCTTATAAAAGAGAGGAGAAACATATGTGTGTGTCAGGTCATCTCATCCTGTGAAAAAGATGACTCACTCTCCTTGGGAATATGTAGGTTTAAGATCTTGGGCTCTTGAATCAAAGTACATGGGTTGAAATCCATCCCCACAATTTAATAACTGGGCGATTTGGCCAAGTTACATAATCTTTCTGTGCTTTACATGGCTCTACTGTAAAGTGAGAATCACCTAGCACCTCTCATAAGAGTCAGACTGTTGTGAGGATTAAGCAAGATAATGCAGGTAAAATGCCGAGAAGAATGTCTGAAACATCACAAAGCTCAACAAGAATCAGTTGTTAGACGCAAAGGTAGACATCATCATTCTCTTGACACATTTCAAATTATCTGTTTTGCTTGCTTTTTTTTTTTAATGGGCATGGAATCCCAAGAGGATCAATTAAACATAGAAGCAGCATATTTTTTAAAGCCATTTTTTTCTTTATGTTGAAAAGGTTTATTCAATCATTGAGCAGGGAAGAGATCAATGCCCTGAGAAAATTGAACAGTGGACATCATCTCTATTTCCCGACCACAATACTCCCATGAGGACTTCGAGCTTCTTGACACCCAGGCAAACAAAATCACATCAGCAAAAAAGCAATGCCTATTATAGCCATCAGCATTATCCCAAATTATAGGGAAGCAAGGAGGGAGAAAAAGGTAAAGAAGGGAAGGCAGAAGGAGAAAGCCTTTGTGAAAACTCTAATCAGCAGGAAGGCCTTGGGAGACACTAAAATGAAATTAACGTGAGAGCAGAATCTTGATGTACAGCTACAGCTTCAAAAACAGGATGCAATTAAGTGCTTCTAACAAGGCTCCAGTAGTCTGATGGTAAGTGTAAAAAGACCAGCTTAATGAAATGTCATGGGGACACTGCTTATCACAGTCATATGCCCTGGATGCCAAGTGGAGCTTTACCTGCTGGAGAAACAGTTATAGAGGAAAAGAACAAAAGCTTGCCAGCTGTTAGGAAAGAGAACAGAATGAGGCGCAGGGCCCTAGGGGAAGGTGGAAAATTAACACAGCCTCTGTGTCGTGTTATGTTTTCTCGACCACTGCGCTTTTCTCTTCTGGCTTTAAAATTGTACATTTCCCACCAGGTGGGGGCTCTTTTAGAGAAGTGGAATTGGACCTCCTCTGGATATTGTAAATTTGGAGACCAAGTTGGGAATAAGATTTTATAGAGCCAGGGATGTGGTGCAGCTTGCATGGCTTTCCAATAACTACCTCCATCTTTTGCTTTATTTCTCTTGAGTCCACAATTTTTTATTCCCTGGTGGCCAGTTAACTCACCTTAGGCTTCTGCTCATTCAGATCTCTGCTAGACTCAAAGCAGGTCAGAGAGAGGTTTCCTCTGAATAACTAATCTACAATCATCCTCACTCAACCCCCTGGTGGCTTTCTAGCCTATTACATTGCTTCATTTTCTTCATAGCATTTATTAATTTATAAAATATTATTTGTTTATTATTTACGGACAGATTATTTGTCCTGCCCTCTGGTATACATGAGGCCAAGAAACACGAAGCTCTATTCTGCACACCACTGAATCCTCAGTCACCAGTGCAGTACCTACAGTGTAGCCCATGCTCAAGAGAGGTGTAGAATTTTTTTGACCTATAAATGTAAATGATTTCTGTCCTACTCTCAGAGATTATTTATTACATGCCTTCTCCACTCTCACCAACATTTCTACCTGCATTCATGTTTTGTTTCCTTAAACTCAACTTTCTCTCCTTTCATGATGACCTGTTTTAAGTCTAAACTTTCTACCTTTCTCTGTTCAACAAACTTTCTACAATTCCTTGATTCTCCTGCTGTGCCCATTTTTCCTTTTCTACTTCTTATAAATATAAAAGTGTGCCATGTTACTCCCAGCCTTAAGAACAAACAAAAAACAAAACCTGCTAGCTGCTACCCAATTCTTCCAATTGTCATCTTTACATTTTAAAATATTTTTATTTATATTCTATATCCAATTTCCTTGGAAGCTACTTCAACCACAATTTAGTCTTCACTTCTTTTATAAAACATATCATCAAGGTAACTAGCAGCCCCCATATTGCAGAATTCAATGGACTCTCCTCAGTTCTCTTTCTGGACCTCTCAGCAGTATCTGGTGGTTGATAAGTCCCTCCTTTTTAAAATATTAAAAGTATTAAGATGTAATTCACACACTATAAAATGCATTCAATTTAAGTGCCCTGTCTGATGAATTTTGAAAAATGGGTAATCCACATATGTAATATGTGAAACCACCAACACAATCAAGATATAGACAACCCAAAATGTTCCTCAGTCAATTTTGTCCCATGCTCAGCTTCAGGTAATCATTTATCTATCTTCTGTCACTATATATTAAATTTGTCTTTTATAGATTTTCATGAAAACGGAATCATATAGTATGTAGTTTTCTACATCTGCTTGTGTTCACTCAGCATACTATTTTTAAAGATTTATATTTTATTGCATATATTAATTTATTACAAAATAGCATTTTATTATCTGGGTGCTCCATTTTTAAAGATGTATTCTCCTGCTGGTGACTTTTGGATTGTGTCCCTTTTGGGGCCATTAGTGAGGGACGACCAAACGACTGAGAAGCAGGCTGCGTTGGGCAACCAGGCTGGCAGGGGGGTTAGTGAGGGACAGCCAAATGACTGAACACCAGGCTGCATGGGGCGACCAGGCTGGCAGGGGGTTTAGTGAAAGATGACCAAACGACTGAGCAGCAGGCTGCATGGGGCGACCAGGCTGGCAGGGGGTTTAGTGAAAGATGACCAAACGACTGAGCAGCAGGCTGCATGGGGCGACCAGGCTGGCAGGGGGTTTAGTGAAAGATGACCAGTGCACAAATTTTTGTGCACCGGGCCTCTAGTCTATACTAATAATAGAGGAATATGAAAATTGTCCAGGATGCCATCACAGTAACAGTAACGACCAAACATCAGGCTGTGTGGGGCAACAAGGCTGGCAGCAGGGTTAGTGAGGGACGACCAAATGACTGAACAAGCAGGCTGTGTGGGACAACCAGGCCAGCAGGGGGGGCAGTGAGGAGCAACCAGACTGGCAGGGGGGCAGTTGGGGGCAACCAGGTTGGCAGGAGAGGCAGTTGGGAGCAACCAGGCTGGCAGGCAGAGGCGGTTAGGGGTGTTCAGGCTGGCACAGGGTCCAGTAGGGGCAATCAGGCGGGCAGGCAGGTGAGCAGTTAGGAGCCAGTGATCCCAGATTGTGAGAGGGATGTCTGACTGCCGGTTTAGGCCCAATCCCCCGAGGTGTCCCGGATTGGAGAGGGTGCAGGCTGGGCTGAAGGAACCCCCTCCCACCTGCCCCGTGCATGAATTTCATGCACCGGGCCTCTAGTATTGAAATAATAAAATAATTTTAAAGACTTAAAAAAGGTAAATTCCTTAAATTTTCTTAGTTGAACATCTCCCCAAAATTATGAAGTTGGTGAAATTCTCATTGGGCCTCTCCTCTTGCTTCATCATGCTGTTTCCTGCCTTCTCATGCCCCAGGCCAGTCCCTCTGAAGACAGCCACCTTGGCCTGTTCTTATCTTGGCAATCAGCTTTCACACATATTTACATTTGAATAAGGACTTTTCAGTGTGTCCATCAGACACAAGATCATATCCTGGTGTTATCCTAACATCTCTTCTATTTTTTCTGTATGAGCTGGGACAAGTCAATTACTACCAAGCCTCAGTTTATACATTAAAAGCTACTTTATGAGGTTTTTGTGAGAATGAAATAAATTGATGAATAAAATGAGTAAAACAGTCTCTGGAAAAATGTAGGTGCTCATTGTCTGAGGGTTTCTTTATCCTATACAAGTGTAGAGAAGACTTTACCACCCTTCAAATTTAACCAATTTTTCATTCCCATTATTTACTTTCATAAACCATCTTATCCATAGTCAATTATAGGAAGAGCTTGCATTTAGCTTTATTTAACTGTAGGATTCCTTTGTACTAGAAATATTAGATGAAGAAGCTCATGCTAAATGGAAAGGATAAGACATTTGATTCTTCTCTACAGGTTTAGAGAAACCAAAATACTTTTGCTTGTCAGTTTAGGGAACCCAGGAAGACAAAGGCTACAATTGGATTAAGAATTTTGAGATCATAGTTTCATGAGACCAATTGCCTGATACTTAGGAGGTTTTAGTACCTCTGTACCCAGGACACATGCTTTTCTTTGACCAGCTAAATTGGCTCATAATGAAGGTCTTTGCCCTTGTTCCAAGTGTATTTTTCTTAGTCTATCTTTCTGTTGATCTCTCCAAAGGCTGTATAAGCCCATATATTTTCACACCCTATGATACTGTACTCATTGCTGACAAATATGCAAGAAAACGCCATATAGCAGGTAAAAAAAAGTCACATTTCAGTTAACGGTCATTTTACACACCAAACGTGTCATCTTTCAATCTTAACCTCAAATCAAATTATTTAAGTATAGCTCCCTGGGGAAAGGAAACTAATGCTGAATATGTATTACTCAAAGCCTATGTCAACCAAGCAAAACATGAGAATAGTAATAAAATGGCTTGAAAACTTTCTTATTAAGCATGCAATATGTAAATTCTCATCTATTGAACAAGAAAGTAGGCCACTTTCTGGGTTAAGATGAAAAGAAAACAAAAATAAAAGATAGAATGAGAGATAAAATTTGAATAAGAAATGTAAAAGCCCTGGTATGGTAATTGCGATTTCAAACTAGAAGTTATTTCCATAAGAAGATTCATGTAAATACAAATATAAACATAGCTGGTTGTGCAAATCACAAAATGTGGAGAGCACTGAAAGGATTTTAAAGCATGATATACACAGATAAATGCATACATTTCAATACAGGAATTTGCTTTTTCTTAAGGAAATAAAAATGGAACCAGACAACTCATACCTCTTTTTACAAATTAGGTTTAGAAAACCGTGCTCCGCACCACTATTATCCTCGTGCAGGTTACACATGAGATTATTTTCTTATACCAGGTATTATAATATATTGCGAGGCATCTAATGTCAGAGAATTGACTGGGCATATTCTTTTAGATTCAATTTTTTTTTGAAAAAGAGAAGGTACCGTCTATGGTATTCCAGAGGACAGAAAAAAGACCAATAACTGGAAATTATGGTAATGAAGTTATAAGCTCAAGAAAAGGAAAAATTATCTTACAGTAATTAATGCCACCCAGCAATGTTGTAAACTCATGGCTTGCAACTGCAAGGGAATCTAATATAATCTGGTAACCAGGTTTCAAGTAGCTGATGTGATTTCTTTGTGGTTGGAAATTGTAATGAATCATTTCTGGGCCTTTTCCTGTGCCAAGCTTACATGACTATAAGTGTAGCGTTGATTGTCAGGCTTAAATTTGAGCAAAATAAAGATAAAAACAAATCTGGGGGAGGATATGTAATTGGGATTTGTGTCTTCTGTCGTCCCTATATTATCCAGAGGCAGGTCCCTTTCAGTCATATCCTTGAACACAAGATTCTAAATGCAGTGGTGCTTCACAGTAGTGATCTGTTCTAAGAACACTTAGAAAGGAAGGGAGAATATGAGAGTTGGGAAAAGCGAAGTAATAAAGTAAAATACAAACATTCAGTTTCTTCTTTGGAATCCATAGTTATACGATTAGAACCTAGATACTAAATAGTGTTAAAAATAAATAGCTGGGGAATGAGTTTGAAAATTAAAATATGAGAAAAAAATATGCACAGAGAAGAAAGTCTTAAAATGTAATGTGCATGACATAGAACAGAAACAAAATAGTATCTGGTTTTGCAAAATTTAGATTTGAACCATTTCAAGATGTGACCATGCTTGGAACAACATCTGCTAGCACTAGGTTTACTGTGAAGGAAGGACTGTTCTGATACAGAGGCATTGAACCACTATGTATGTTATAATACTGTAGTATTACAAAATGTTGAGTTTACATAGGTGACCTCGGTATAGGAGTGAAGTAACCCTGAGGGATTACCCAGAGGTTGCTAGGCAAGTCCCATTGCAGGGTACTAGATAGAAAAGCAATGTGAAGCTAGAAGGAACCAAGAAATAAAGAGAGGTGGGTATGTATAACCTATAAAAATCCAAGCTGGCACAATTGAGAATACTGGGGTACCCACTACAATCCTCTTGTTTGTCTCACTGACTTAAGAGCATTCAGTGTGAGTAAATAAGTGTTGGCAAATGCACAATGACTTGCCTCCTCTACTCTAGTTTTCATCCTCAATGCAAAAACCAATTTTAGACAGGGATAGAATAACTTGAATTCACTCCTAAGATAGTGCTTGTGTGTTCAACTGAGATTGTAGTTTTCAGTACAGCCTGCTGCCATGACTGACCCATTTACTTGACTGACATGAAGTGTGACCACCCACTAGACTGAAACAGAAAAACTGTGAGTCACTTACTGAATAACTCTTGTGTCTGAGATCTCAGCATCATACAAACTTGCCTTAACTAATCCTAATTGGACTCTCTTTCTCCAATTCTCCCCAATGTAGCACGTAGATTTCAACAGTCGCCTATCAAAATCCCATTTTGTTTTCTTCTCTATTAGCTACGGAGTGCATAGCAGGCTTGCTGTCATTACTACACAAAGCAATTCCAAACTAATATGGGCTATGTGAGGTCAATTTACTAGCAAAAAAATATATAAAATTCTTTACTGTGGAAATAATTTGGTTTGTTTTGCTCAGGGTCAAGGCCCATTGAGGGATAATGCTGCATTAACAATCTTTAAAGAGATACTCTTAAATTACCCAGTATAACTAAAGAAAATATGAACAATAATAACATTTGAAGATGATATTAAATATCTGGAGGGCTCAGTTACTATGGGATTCTTATCAGAAATAATTCTTAAGACATAGCATTTTCTATTATTCCCTTCAACAAACTTGTTTTCTTGACTCTAAAATAAAATATGAAGTATATGAGAAAGAAAATTTATGTGAAATCATCGGAGATTATCAATGTCCAAATAATCAGATGATGATCTTTCAAAGAAACCAAGTAGAAGATCCAACAGAAAATAGTTAACCTAAGATGGGAAATTAAACTTCATAATACTAATTATAAAACCTTGGCAAGTCATGTAACCTCTGATCCTAAACCTTAAAAATGTTTACATTGAGAAAATTGTGTTCAATGTCCTCTAAATCCCCCTATCTATTTTGCCAATTTGGGGGCTCACAAACCATTATAAAAGTATCAAAGAGGGGCAATACAGGACTTTGGGTTTAAGTAGACATTAACGTAATTTTAAGTCAAATTGTGACATTGTTTCCTCCAAAGCTAAATCTAACTTATGGTGGATCAATATGCCTGTGGTGTCCTGAATAAAAAGAGAATTTTCTCTATTTTCACTTGTTTGTCCTTCTCATTTGTTGGGCACATATTTTAAAAGGTATATCAAAGGATTAGAACACATCTCCGAAGAGTGACTGAACTAAGGTAGTGAGGGGATTTATTGCTATATTTAGAAGGACTAGTTGGATATGGAAAAAATTTGCCTGGAGAAAATAAGGCTTACATATTGGTGATTTGAAATATTTGAGAGGTTGTCATGTGAAAGATGCATTAAACATATTTTGTGTAACTGAAAGAGCAAAAATTAATAACAATAATTGGAAAGTAGAGGGAAGCAGATTTTGGCTTCAACCATTGTCAATAAATAGAGGCACCAACAAAATAAGACTGGATTTCTTTTTAGATAATCCTGATATCACTGTATCTCACAGAATATATTTATAAGCAATATTTAATGTTCTGACAAAATACTGCATACATGCAATGGGCAGAAAGAGAACTCGATGATCTTTGAGTTATCTTAAAGTACTTAGATTCCATTTATCTATTGCAATATTAATATAATTTCTCAGGGATATTTGAGTAAAGAGAATTCTTGAATAATTGTGAACAGCCAATTTTTATGGAGAGGGAAGGACTTTTATCTTTAAGTTGAAAAGTGCTTTTTTTGCAGAATTTGTCTGTTCTCAAGTTTAAATGTTTGTGATGCAGTGGCATGCATACTCATTGTTATTTCTCATTGTCTTCTAAAACTTCTCTGTGTGGTGTCTTTCTAAGTAGACTATGATCTATTTGAGGGCTGTGAACATCTCTATGTCTGTACAGACCACATAGAATCTAATATGAGAGTCTCAGATTTCCACTAGAATGACCTGTGCATAAAGTGGGAGATTCTAGAAGATCTAGAAATATAGATTCTAGAAAACTCATCAGTGGTAACAACCATTTGACAAAACCTTTATACAGGTTTTAACTAAGTATAGTGATGATGAAAACAGACTGAAGTATGATACAGAAGATCAATATACATTCTCACTCTTGAGAAATAGCAGTGTATTCAGGGAATCCTATCTAATAAAGAGGGAATATGCTAATTGACCCTCGTGCCGTTGAAAAAAGGGCATGCCCACAGCCAAAAATGAGGGGATATGCTAATTGACTGTCACACCGTCAAAGATGGAGGCGCCCACAAGCAATAAGGAGGGAATATGCTAATTGCTACCACGCCCTCAAAGATGGCGGTACCCACAGCCACAAGATGGCGGTGCCAAGTCCCCTCAGCCCCGCCGGGGTGCCTTCCTCTGGAGTCCCCAGTCTCAGGGCTGGCCTGAGGCGCAGGCAAGCCTCAGATGTCAGCTGCCCAGCCGCTCAGGGCTGCCGAGGCTCAGGTAACCAGGGCCAGTCCAGCAGTCGGACATCTCCTGAGAGGTCCCAGATTGGAGAGGGTGCAGGCCGGACTGAGGGACAGCCCCCAATGCACGAATTTTGTGCACCAGGCCTCTATATGTATATATGTATCTCTATCTCTATCTCTATCTCTATCTCTATCTCTATCTCTATCTCATATTTATTTTATCCATACTTTAGTGTCTTGGCTATTGTAAATAAAGCTGCAATGAACATGGGGGTACAGATGTCTTTTTGAGATGATGATTTCATTTCCTTTGGATATGACTATCCAATAGTAAAATTGCTGGATATATGGTACTTCTGTTTTAAATTTTTGAGGAACCTCCATAGTAGCCATATCAGTATACATTTTTACTAATAGTGCACAAGGATTTCTTTTTCTCCACATCCTTGCCAACACTTGCTCTTGTTTTTTTTTTTTAATAGCTATTCAATTGGTGTGGGGTAATATCTCATTGTAGTTTTGATTTGCATATTTGCATTTCTCTGATGATTAGTGATGTTGAGCACCTTTCATATACCTGTTGGTCATTTGAATATCTTCTTTGGAAGAATGTTTAAACATTTGTTTTTGTTTTAGAAAACAGAATTTGATAAAACTGATGTAAATCCTTAGTAAAATCAAAGAAAACTTAGATTTTGAAAAATAAATAGAATACATAAAGAAATGTATTTCTTGGGGGAATTCAATATAACATCATAATTAAAACCTGAATTTAAATTAGTTAAGCCCAGCCCTAACCGGTTTTGCTCAGTGGATAGAGCGTCAGCCTGCAGACTCAAGGGTCCCAGGTTCGATTCCGGTCAAGGGCATGTACCTTGGTTGCGGGCACATCCCCAGTAGAGAGTGTGCAGGAGGCAGCTGATCGATGTTTCTCTCTCATCGATGTTTCTAACTCTCTATCCCTCTCCCTTCCTGTCTGTAAAAAAACCAATAAAACATATTTAAAAAAAATAAAAATAAAAAATAAATTAGTTAAGCCCAGTATTAACAGAGTAGAATGTCAAATTAATGATCTGATAGTCTTAATAAAATTTTTGAGACTTTGATTCTTTTACATATAAAAAGGAAACTGAACAAACATAGTAAGAACATTATACGAAATATCTGTATGGATAAAGTGTTATGCTGGTCCATGTGCATTGCCTATAGATTTAAAAAAGCATGTCTAGTGCTTGAACCTAATGCTCTAGTGCTCTAACAAAGACTATTGAACAATTTTAAAAAGCATGTTTGCTCTACCTAGGAGCCACTGCGTATTACACAAAGCAAGCGGGTTTAGAGTGGATGGAAAGAGTACCTAAGATTGTTTAATAGTTCTGATCATCTTCAAGCTTCCCACTAGACTGTCAGTTTGCTGGGATGGAGCTGCACACCCTTCTTCTCTTGGCAATGGCATACTCAGCATAATTTTTATTTCTTGTGTCTTGTCCCTCCGACAAGTAGAAGAGAAAATACAATAAAAAAAAAATGAAACAAAACTTAACTATTTTTAAGAATACATTGAGAGTTTTGTGACACCCGCTGATATTCAAGCTGGATTATATTCTTTAGGGTACTTTAAATGAAAAGATACCCATAAAGTTGGTCACCCAGTAAGGTTATAGTCAGCTCACCCATTATAACATTTTGTCCCCCAAAATAAGAAAGAGAGAGAGAGGGCATAGAGAAACTGGCTTTTTCTTTTCCTACCGAGAGCTTGGTTTGGTGAATAAAATAAAAAATCCACTATTGAAAGTTTTATTGCTGGTACCAGAAAAACAGTAAATAAGAAAATGAATATTTTATATTTAACCTGCCAAGAACTCAAATCCCCAATGACATAGCATATATAAATACAGTTATTATGGCCATACAGTATTTGCAACAATATAGCATTTATTAAAAATGTTCAATTTTACACACACACACACACACACACACACACACACACGTATCCCATTCAAAGGCAGCTTTTTCATGAGACAGTTAGAGCTGTCAGTTTGTGATGAGCTTAAATGCTCTGTGCTATATATTGTTTTCTGAGCCACTGCAGGACACTGACTTGATTTCAGAGCAGAGTGATTTCCAGCTGTGTCAAGCTGTGCACTGAAGCTCCTCGTACCAAAGCAGGGCTCAGGATGGAACACTTTGTCCTGACCAAAGTGAAAAATATCTTCCACCAACCATTCTTGGCTCTAGGGTTTTAAAACTGGGAGTGAGTCAGACTCATTTAAATTCATTTGGACACATTTTATACAATATCACAGGGAGAATTTTTCCACATGCAGAAACTGCTCCAGCCGAACAAGCAGGTGTATAGTTTCCAGAGCACTCCATACATCCTCTGTCTTTCTTTGCTCAAGAACCCTAGCCAGTTTGGCTCAGTGGATAGAGCACATCAGCCTGAAGGTTGAAGAGACCTGAGTTGGATTCCAGTCAAGGGCACGTACCTTGGTTGCAGGCTCCTCCCTGGCCTGGGCCCTGGTCAAGGCTCGTGTAGGAGGCAACCAATCATGTGTTTCTCTGACACTGATATTTCTCTCTGTCTTTCCCTCTCTCTTCCACTCTCTCTAAAAAAAATCAATGGGAAAATATCCTAGGGTAAAGGATTTTTTAAAAAAAAGATATTTCCCCATTTGAAATGCTCCCCTTCTCTCCCCTTGCCTTGCTCATCTAGTGACAAGTAGAAATTTTTCTCAAAGAGTGAATAATTACCTGCTAGAGGACCTTGTTCTAAAACCCTAGTGGCTTGGGCTGTGGTTCTCCCAGGAGTAATGGTCAGAGGCTTCGTTTAGCTTCAGCGCCTGGATAAGCCATGGATAATTCCAGCACTGTTTGGTGCATGGTCCAGTAGTAGAGCTACTCGCTCTACAGCTCAGTCAAGGCCCCACTCAGAGTTGGGGCAGGGATCCCACCTCAGCTGGTGATTTATATCGCACTTGGAAAGTGGATCAATGTGCTGTATTTGCCTTCAAGTTCCAAAGAGACCCCCTTGAGGGGTGTGCCTTCTTTCAATAAGATATAACAGGTTTTCCCTCACTCTGGTGGGAATATACCAAAATGCTGTAAACCACTGATTTCTTCCAGCCCCAAGAATGCTACAGGCAAGGCAGGATCCTGAATCCTTTAAGAGTTTTTCTCTCACCTTCTGTCAAGCCTAAAGGTATCTGCTTGTTCCTATTCATTGACATAATGCCATCCATATCGTAAACCAGGGGAATGTCCTGAGAGATGCTGAGATAATCTAAATTCTTGGAGATTAAATCATGAAAGACAGCCAGAAAGTTGGCATAGTCTTGAGATCCAGCACTGATTGTGTTCTGTCTCTTCTGGTGAATGGAAACACCCTACTGTTCTCTGATAATGGTACAGGCTGGGGGAAGGGGAGTGAGCTGGATAGGTGCATTCCAGAGGTGGGGCATGTTTCCTTAGCTCCAATGAAGAGGCAACAGATGAAATAGCAGTTGCAATTTGCTGTTCATAATCTCATAAAATTTGTGAAAATTACTATCCTTTTTCATTTTACTTATCTGTTTTATACATAATCCAAAAAAGAAGTATTAAATGGAATCATTATAAGAGTCACTAACCTGAATCTCTCAATTATTGAATAATTGCCCTAATCTTTGTTATTTCCCTTGCAACATGGCATTAATCGGTATGTGCTATTTTGGTAGGTAGCACTATTTCCAGGAGTTTCCACTTACTCCTGGATGCCATATTATCAATCATACCATGGTTAGGCACCAGTGGGGGAAGTCTGCCAGAAGCTTATTTCAACTATTCTTTCAGCAATCAACGAAATAACAAGACCTTGGTTTCGCAGACTCCTTGGACCCACAGGTAATTTGACTTGGGAAAATAAATTATTTATTACCTGAACCTCACAACCTTGACTCTGATAAGTGGACCAAAGTGATGTTCTTGATCCATAGAGATTAGCACTTGCTCAGAGCTACAAATGGTTGAGAATTTACTTTCAGTCCATGCACAGACTCCCTAGAAAATGTTTACAGGTCCCTTTGGAGATGGCTATGAGGAAGATTTGAGGTCATCATTTCTGTGCTATCATAGAATCATTGCTCTCCTTCATCCAAAGACTCTCTGTTTATGAACTAAGTCAAGTCTGGGCCCTGAGTCATTCAAGGGAAGTCTGTGTTTCTCTGGAATCTGATTAAAAATTGCTGCCATGTGCCCAGCTGGTGTGGCTCAGTGGCTGAGCATAGACTTATGAACCAGGAGGTCACAGTTTGATGGTCAGGGCATATGCCCGGGTTGTGAGCTTGATCCCCAGCATGGGGTGTGCAGGAGGCAGCCAATCAATGATTCTCTCTCATTGTTGATGTTTCTCTTTCTCTCTCCCTCTTCCCTCCTCTCTTAAATATATATATATATACTAGTAGTCTGGGGCATGAAATTCGTGCAAGGGGGTGGGGGGTGAGGGATGGGGCCAGACCCCTCAGCCCGACCTGCACCCTCTACCCTGGAATATATATACTAGTAGTCTGGTGCATGAAATTCGTGCAAGGGGGTGGGGGGTGAGGGATGGGGCCAGACCCCTCAACCCGACCTGCACCCTCTATCATGTTCCGGGACCCTGGCCGCTCCTGGCCTAGGCACAGGCCTACAGGCTTGGGGTGGCCTGGCTCCCAAGGCCCCATTTTATCAAGAGAACAAAGTCGGCACCGAACCCAGTACAGTGCATCTGTGCATACCTCATTCATGTGCCTGCTTCGCCCTACTGAATTACTAACATCTTGAGGACATAGCTATGTCTTATCCTGCTTCACCTTCAGTGCCTGGCCTGGTGCCAGGGACCTGAGAGGGTTTGCTGAGTGAGTGAGTGAATAATGAGTAAGTGAATGAGTGAATGAATGAGCAAGTAAGTGAAGGAGCAAGCAGCTACAGGGCCAGAACTTCTGCCGCGTTGCCATGGCAATGCGGCAGAAGTTCCGTCCCAGCTCCTGGCTGCCTGACGCCCACCCCGGAAAGTTCCCACCCCACTCCCAGCAGCCCGGCACCCCTCTCCCGACTGCTTAGTTACCACCCTGCTCCCGGCAACCCAGGCCCCCAGCCACTCCTTCAGCAGAGGCCAGGGCAGGCGGGAAGCTTGGCTTCCTCCATCGCAGGGGCAACCAAGCCTCGCTCACTTCACAGCTCCGTGGCTGCCAGCCGCCATCTTGGTTGGGTTAATTTGCATATAGTTGCTCTGATTGGCTGGTAGGCATGGCTTAAGGCATAGCAAAGGTCTGGTCAATTTGCATGTTTGTCTTTTATTAGTGTAGGTAGGTAGATAGATAGATATATCTATATCTATCTATCTATCTATCTATCTATCTATCTATCTATCTATTTAAAAGTGCTGCCATGTAGCTTCTGGCACTCTGGGATCTGATTATTGTTATCAAAATCAGGGAATACCATGAAGGGGAGCACTTCTTAACTTTATCCTTGGTTTCTAGAAGACACCCTCATATATTACTTAATTAAGAGTGATGACTCTCCCCTGACTGGTTTGGCTCAGTGGATAGAGCGTCAGCCTGCGGACTCAAGGGTCCCAGGTTCGATTCCGGTCAAGGGCATGTACCTTGGTTGCGGGCACATCCCCAGTGGGGAGTGTGCAGGAGGCAGCTGATCGATGTTTCTCTCTCATTGATGTTTCTAGCTCTCTATCCCTCTCCCTTCCTCTCTGTAAAAAATCAATAAAATATATTTTTTAAAAAAGAGTGATGACTCTCTCTTTACTTATGTATTTCTTAAGTCTTAGTGAAGGCGTATCCTCTAGAACAGCGGTTCTCAACCTATGGGTCGCGACCCCTTTGGGGGTTGAACAACCCTTTCACAGGGGTCTCCTAAGACCATCGGAAAACACATATATAATTACATATTGTTTTTGTGATTAATCACTACGCTTTAATTATGTTCAATTTGTAACAATGAAAATACATCCTGCATATCAAATATTTACATTACGATTCATAACAGTAGCAAAATTACAGTTATGAAGTAGCAACGAAAATAATTTTATGGTTGGGGGTCACCACAACATGAGGAACTGTATTAAAGGGTCATGGCATTAGGAAGGTTGAGAAACACTGTTCTAGGACCTCTAAGGCTGTGTATGATGGGCTTAATGTGTCAATTACACATGGGAAGTGTGCCTTGCTTTCCTCCTGAGTATTTCGATTTCTTTCTTTCTATTACATTCAGAAGTTTCTGACATTTCGACTTTATGTAACATAGTCTGCCCCTGAGTCTAGATTCAGCCCACCAGCTGAGCAGCTCTCATAACCACTCTCAGCTACATAAATTAATCCTTTGCATATTGAATCTAAGATAAAGTTTTCCTAAATTTAGCTCAATATAAAATTCTGTTGCTCTCATCCTGCTATAAGGCCATAAAGAAACTCAATTTCCACACATATCCCCAGGTTTTTTGCTGATATAAATTAGCAAAGTCTTACAATTTTGGGTGTATAACTATCCTCAAAGGTCAAACTTTATTCTTGTTCCCCTGGAGTGTGCTGAGCTGTGGGTCTGAGAGGTGGCAACAGAGGTGAGGCAATAGGATAAATGGCTTTCCATTACAAGGTATTTCTTTATGTGAAGACATTTTATGGTTGGCCTCCCCAGAAGAGAAGAGAGGCTATTTCTGCTGGCAATGGCATTTCAGTCAGGTTCCGGCACTGGGGTATCCAGATCACCTAAATCTATTTGAAAGTTCTTAAATGCTTTAAGAGCAACTCTTTCCCAAACATTCCCCCACTGTCACTTAGAAGAACTGGTCAGTCTATGCATTCCAATTTGCTGTTATTCAACAGCACTCAGAATTAAACTCAGCTTCTGATTTGTGTCTGCCCTGAAGTGAGAAGCATTAAGAAAGTATGTGGGAGTAGTCATAGAAGCTTCCCTGGGCACCTATCCATGACTTTGGTTGAGAATTTAAAATCATGAGCTTACCATTTGCTTCCTTTAAACTTTCCATCACATTCACATTTCTTGTATTTTTCATTTGAGCCAAGATATCTAAGACAGTTTTTGTATTATGGCTTCAAAAGCTCCTGAAATATGCAGACACCCTGAGAGTTAATTAAAAAACAACAACATGTAACTTGTATCTTTTCTTTGAGATGCTTTTTCCTTTTGTGTGTGTTTGTATCCCCCTGTTCCCCATTCACTTAAAGAACAGGTAGGTCCCTCCATCCCTGGGTACACTTCACTGAAGGATGTATGAGAGACATATGTATGTATATATTTTATTCTTTATAATGTTAGTATTCATCATCGCTTTTATTCTCCCTTGGTACTTTGTAAAGTTTTTTGGAAAGCTTCAGCCTTTCTTGGTTATGTTAAGTAGAAAGAGGGAAAGAGATTTATGTGTACAGAGATCAGATACATTCAAGTGGGAGGAGGCACCAAGGTATATGTTCTCCAAAAGTAAAAGCAATTCAGTGCAAAACTTTCAGTATCTTGAGTCAGCTCCTCACATCACTTGAAGACCAACCTTTTTACTTGAATAATAAGACTTAACAAAAAGTATATACCCATTATAAGTCTTTGATGTGTCCTGGTGTCCTTTAATACTTAACATATACTTCTATATGCTAATTTCTGTTTTATGAGTAAATAGATCAAAACTCAGTGCGGTAAATTTATTTTATCAAGATCTCACAGAACCAGGACTGAAGCCCTTTAGTTCCAATGGTCTTACTCCTTTTGGTACAAAAAAAAATTCTCCTTCTTCCATAAGGATTCCAGGCAAGAGATCTGTGCGTCTGTGCATTCCAGGTCTCTGAAGTAGCCATGACTATAAATGGTATCAAGGTGGCTCTGGGACTAAAGAGATCATAGAGACAGCAGCTGTGCAATGATAAGCCATCTCCTCAGGATACCTACTTGATCCAGAAGCCATGAAGCTGATGGATGTTCAAACATATGAGTTGTTTATCTCCCTAGAGTTCTGTGTTATAACACAGATGGACATAAATGGTATCTCATTTTTTTTCTCTGTTCACCCACAGATTTGTACTGAAGTCATTCTGCTTATGAAAAGTTTTCAGTATCAAACGAAAATTGCCTGTTCTTTTTAACCTACTTCACATATTTTAAAAAGCCAAAAAAAATACATAAAGCATTGAAAATAGAAAGAGAAAAGGGGAGATGAGAGAAGAAGAAACGAAAAGAAAAAAAAGGAAGGGCTAAGAAAGAATAAGAAGAGAAATTGTTCCAATAAATGTGATTACTGGGAAGCAGAGACTTGGACTTCATCCCTCTTTCTGATCCAAGTCCATTAAATTTTTCCCATCTCCTGCCACCAGTAGTGATGACATTTTCTATAGAGATGATGATAGCATCCTTTACTCATGCTGATTCAAACATTAAGAAAGTTTTGCATTGTCTAAAATTGTAATTCAAATATTCAATACAGATATAACAGGAACTCATAATATATCTGAAGAAAAGACAGTTAAATAAACACTTTTGAAATAAAATTGTGTTTTATGAAAATGTTGATTTCACATATAATTTCTAGAAAAATATCAGGACTTCTTTTTCTTTCCTCCAACTCCCTCTTCTTGACCTCTGCATATTGGTCAAGGACACAGAGTTAAGCCACACATACAGTAATCTATACAAAAGAATAACACTGCTCTTGCCCTTTAACTTATCTTTTGCAGATGTTTTTTCCCCTTTCTGGATATCTTTGC
Source organism: Myotis brandtii (assembly GCF_000412655.1). Taxonomy (NCBI): domain Eukaryota; kingdom Metazoa; phylum Chordata; class Mammalia; order Chiroptera; family Vespertilionidae; genus Myotis; species Myotis brandtii. The sequence goes on along the minus strand of NW_005356870.1, from coordinate 1,083,574 downwards.
TCTTCCTCTTTCCTCTCTGCTTTGATACTCCAGGCACACAGCCATTTCTTCACTTGGGAAGAGGTGCTATTCCTCATATTTCTCCAAGTTTGAAGAAGAGAACTATGAGGAAGTGATATGTGGTGAAATCAAAGAATAATAGAGTTTTAAGACTGAAGGCAAGGCAAAAGCTATAGAGAAACCATGAAGCTGGGGGATAGAATGAGATCAGCAGATGTGATTGGCAATTAAGAGATTTCACAAATGACCTTCCAAAAATCAACATTAGAGGTAGGGTGTACCATAAGATTAAGTACAGTGGAGTGAATAAAATAAAAGAGAATGATAAAAATAGAGTTGTTCTTTATCTATTTTTAAGAATATAAAGATCAAATATAACTTCCTTAGTAGAGACTTTTATGTGTTCAAACTCCTATCAACTTTACTATAACCCACTTTACTTATCTATTCTTATGTATAACTTAGTGGCTTAAAGAGTTATTATCTCTTATGGTAGAGTTTGTTGACAGAGCTCATAGTGGTTCTCTGTTGAGAACCTGTGGGTCGCAACCCCTTTGGTGGTCGAACGACCCTTTCACAGGGGTCGCCTAAGACCATCCTGCATATCATATATTTACATTACAATTCATAACAGTAGCAACATTACAGTTATGAAGTAGCAACAAAAATAATTTTATGGTTGGGTCACAACATGGGGAACTGTATTTAAAGGGCCAGAAGGTTGAGAACCACTGCCTTATGATTTGCTGTGAGAGGTCAGCTGGGCTGCTTTCATTTGAAGCCTTGACTTCATGCCAGATGGCTCACTTTCAATAATGACAGTTGATGCTGACTGCTGGCTCCAGGTTTGATTGGTGCTCTAGACCTGAACCCTATTCATGACATCTCTATGTGGCTATCTAACAGTATGGTGGATTTCTACAGGACCTTCCCAAGACTGGGTTCTATGAAATGGAATTTGCAACGCTTTTTGCGTTATATTCTCTAAAGTAATATGATACCACTTTTGCCACATTCAATTGGTCAAAGTCAGATAAGTGTATTTCTAGAACATAAAAAACATGCAGTAAACTTTGTTTGTAAAATCTATCATTAGAATTCCCCTCTGACCCCAAGTTGGCTTTCAGATATTTTTTTCAAGGACATATGGCATTAGATTGTGATCAAATGTATGATTTAATAAGAACTTTTTTTTTTCTGATGTCCATAGTCAAAATGCTATTTTAGAGGTCTTCATTATTTGCTATAGAGCAGGAGGGATAAAAAACTAAAAATCTTCTCCCATTTACCCACTTAAGTTCTATTCCCAAGTCTTATTGACATCACTGATAATGTGATCGCATCCAAGGAAGCTATCAAGGCCAATAAAATGAAAAAAAATTATTGAAGTCAATGCTTTTGGCCAGAGAAACAAACTATATATATATATATATAATCTCCTATCTAATAAAGAGGGGATATGCTAATTGACCTTCACACTATCACAAAGATGGTGGTGCCCACAGCCAATAAGGAGGGAATATGCTAATTGACTGCCCCACCCTCAAATATGGTGGTGCCCACAGCCAATAAGGAGGAAATATGCTAATTGACTGTCCCGCCCTCAAAGATGGCGGTGCCCACAGCCACAAGATGGTGGCACTCAGTCCCCTGAGTCCCCCAGCCACCCAGGGCCGACCCCAGGCACAGGCAAGCCTCAGATGGCGGCTGCCCAGCCGCCCAGGGCCAGCCCGAGGAGCAGGAAAGCCTCGGATGGCAGCTGCCCAGCCACCCAGGGACACCCGAGGCTCAGATAACCAGGGCTGGTCAATGCTTGCTCTGCCGGCAGTGGCAGCAGCAGAGGTGTGATGGGGCATCGCCTTCCCCTGATCACCGGGTCACCTCTGGCCCTGAGGGCTCCCAGACTGTGAGAGGGGGCAGGCCAGGCTGAGGGAACCTCTCCAGTGCATGAATTTTCATGCACTGGGCCTCTAATATATATATATATATATCAAAATGATCAAAGAAATGAGTCAGTCTTGTCAAGCTTCCAGAGGGGACAGACTAATCTATATATATAATCTATCCCATATAATAAAAGCATAATATGCATATCGACAATAGTGGAACAACCAGTCAGCAGGGAGCGGGGCCGGCAAGCAGGCGGCGCCAGACCAGCCAAGGTGCATACCAGTGGATAGAGGGAGGGAACGGTGATGGGGGGGAGCGGTGACCATCAACGGTGGAGGAATAATGGGGAGGCCAGCACCATCCCCTGATCGGCCCATCTGGTTGTCTACTGCAGAGGGAGGCTGGGCGGCAACGGTGGGGTAATGGGAGTGGTGCCATCCCCTGATCGGTCCAATGGCAGCAGTGTAGCGGCAGGGTGATGGGGGAAGCACTGTCCCCTGATCGCCTGTCTGGTCACCTCCTGCAGAGGGAGGCCGGGCGGCAGCAGCAGGGTGATGGGGCGGTGCTATTCCCTGATTGGCCTGCCCGGTCGCCTCCCGTAGAGGCCAGACTGTGGCTTAGGCCCGCTCCCAGCCTAAGCCGTCAGTAGGACATCCCCTGAGGACTCCTGTACTGTGAGAGGGTGCAGGCGGTCTGAGGGACCCCTCCCCCGAGTACATGAATTTTCGTGCACTGAGCCTCTAGTCTATATAATAAAAGCCTAAGCAACCGTTATGGCAGAACAACCAGACCGACTGGTCATGATATGCAGCATTGACCACCAGGGGGCAGACACTCAACGCAGGAGCTGCCCCCTGGTGGTCAGTGTGCCACTCAGCCAGAAGCCTGGCTCATGGCTGGCAAGCGCAGTGGCAGTTGCAGGAGCCTCTCCCACCTCCGCGGCAGCACTAAGGAGCATTGAGCTGAGCGGTAAGAAGCCTACCGCTAAGGAACAGCAAGCAGGCGTGTGGTAAGGAGCAAGGGCTCCTGGACTGCAAGAGGGATGTCCACCTTCTGGGAGTGGGCCTAAGCTAGCAGATGGACATCCCCCAAGGGGTCCCGGACTGTGAGAGGATGCAGGCCGGGCTGAGGGACTCCCCCCTACCCACCCAGTGCACGAGTTTTGTGCACTGGGCCTCTAGTATATATATAAAAGGCTAATATGCTATGTGTCTGACTGTCTGACCAGTCACTATGATGTGCACTGACCATCTCGGGGGCAGACATTCAACGCAGGAACTGCTGTAATGCTCACTGGCCATTTACAGAGAAACAGCACCATGGACCTGGTGCCGACAAAGCAACACTCAGCTTCCCCCAAGTGGGACACAGGCCCCACCACCACCTCAGAGTAACACCCCACCAAATCGCAGCCAATGCTGCCCAGACCCCATGGTACAAAATGCAGCTCACAGCCCAGCCCATCCCAGTTCGGAAACAATTGCTGCGGGTACCGGGTAATGACGTTACGTAGCAATGCCCAGCTTCCTCTCCCTAGCAACTAGCCTCCTTGGAGTTTTTTTTAGCCCAGGAACATGATTTGCTTCATAGCCAGGTGGAACATTTTACATTTTAACCAAATGTCTGTGAAGTGTTTACCCATGCTGCATCTCATTTGATCCTCACAGAGGTTCTGGAGTAGGTAGAATCCTATTTTCTTTTCATTAGCCAGAAAATGGAGATTTAGAAAGCTTAGAAACTTGACCTGACTGAAAAGAAGTAAGAAATGGTGGACCTTGAAAATGATTTCAGGTTTTCTCACTGTGCAGAATATAGTCAAACACTGCTGCAGTTAAATGTTTTACCCTTTGTCCTCTCTGCGTGATCTACAATAATAATCTGCTTCATGTTGATATTTACTGCTGTGTTGCTGACAATTACCTTAAAGAGAAGTTGGGGTGCTTCACTGGGCTGGAAAAAGTTTAGCTCAATCAGAAAGCAGGTCTAATTAAGCAAGTTTATCCTATATAGTAAAAACCTAATATGCTAAATGTCCAGTCGTCCGGTTGGCCGTTCAACCAATCAAAGCGTAATATGCTAAGGCCATTCAACCGCTCGCTATGACGTGCAATGATCACCAGGAGGCAGTCGACCAGTTGCTATGACGTGCACTGACCACCAGGGGGCAGACACTCCAACCAGTAGGTTAGCTTGCTGCTGGGGTCCGGCCGATCGGGACTGAGCGAGATGGGCTGGACATGCTCTGGAGCCCTCCTGCGGTTCCTCCCAGCTGGCCAACCTCCCGCATCCCTTCCCGGCCCCAGTTGTGCACCGGTGGGGTCCCTCGGCCTGGCCTGCATCCTCTTGCAATTGGGGACCCCTCAGGGGATTTCAGAGAGCCAGGTTCAGCACAATCCCGCAGGCCAGGCCAAGGAACCCTACTGGTACACAAATTTGTGCACTGGGCCTCTAGTCTATATATATAAAGCTCTCACTGGCAGCAATCACACACATATGTTTCAATCTGTCATTGTCAATTTTGAATTTGGTTGATGCTTCTATTATAGAGGAAGGGTGAATAGCAATATTAAAATATTTCTTCTAATTAATTTCCTTTCAATGTGCATGAATTTGTGCACAAGTCCACTAGTCATTAAAATAAAAGAACTAATTCATACCATGAGGCTAAGTGTTGCAATGCAGGAGGAGTTCTTTAAAGTAAGGATCCATTTGGCCTATAGAACATTGTAGTATATTAGACACTGTATTGAGCTCTTGTGTTGAATACATAAATGACTGAGAAAGAGCACGATGGATTTTTTTTACACATGCACTCCAATGCCCAGATTTGCTGAAGCATTGTGCTCCCAGTCAATAGTGCCCTTGTAGCTTGTTTGTTTAATTGATTGCAATGCTATATCAACCTTCACGACCAAAGTGTCAAATATTTGCAGACTGGAACACAGTAGTGTTTGGCACAACTTGCTACTCCCTGTAATGCTGCAGCTTACATATTATATTCAGATAGGCATCAAAATTTGCTAAATTAAACTATGTCCATAGACTGACTCAAGTCCATCAACGTCATTGACAATTGTGATTTCAAAGAAAACAAACAAAAAAATATTAGCATTTCCAAATCATTTATATTGTCGAGTGGCTGTTTTTGACTAATCACTCTCAGTTTTAAAAAATTCAATGAAAGGAGGATATTTAGAAGAGACAAATATTTGTTCTCTGTATTTGAAAATCCCTTCTTAGTATCTTGTTCCACTTCTAAATGTTTATCTGCAATGGATTTTGCTCCATTCAAATGAAAAGTATGAAATGAAAAATTGCTGTAAATATGTTATTGATTTACAGCTTATGTTGGGGAATAGCACATGAGTCCACAAGCTTAATAACGTTTACTTTGACTTGAACAATGACAACAGCATCCCAGAGTTTCCATTAAAAGTCTTGGCAGGGGTCAGTCAGAACTGCGATGAGGGCACCTGATACAGTGAGCCTGGCCACACAAGTGCTTCCATGGGAGCAAGCAGACAGTCCGTGAGTGCAGCCAGCCAGCTGGGCATACAAATGCTACATGGGGCTGTTTCTCCCTGCTTCCCCTGCCCGCCACATTGCTAACATAGGGTCTCAGCTAGGAAATATTCCCTCTATAGAAGATAAGATAAAAAGAAGGTTGAGGAGCAGGAGGAAAGATGGCCGATACAATGTTGGTAGTGAATCTTTAGGAGTCTGGGGAGTAGAAGAACAACACCACTTTGCATTGAGGCAACAGCATCCCTAAACTAGTTGAAGAATATGTTCAAGAAAGTGAATTAATTTTCCCAAGACCACAGAGAGCTGTGAAACAGGAAGTCTAACCCAAGTGTGTGAGACTTCAAAGTTCATAATTTTTCCATACTTCCATGCAAAAAAATGCACCTGAATAAAACTAATAATGATATTTTAATATGAAATACCTAACAAAATTGACAACTGGGGATTTAATATAGTGACAGAGAACTTTTTCTCTTGGCATAATTCCATCAACTTTATGAAACTGATATACGAAGGTGCATGTAATAAGTCTGGAGGGAAGAAAGAATTGTATCTTTATTTACTATATCTAGAAGGCATGCACTCAGTTATACATGGGTGCTGCCTCATAAATAGCTGTTTATTAATTGATCTAAGGACTGCATGAAGTTAATAATATAATGAAAATATCAAATGCCATTTTTAACTGCACTTTCTATGCCAGATTCTATGTAAAAGTTTAATTAAATTATCGCATTTACTCCTTAGAATGTGGTAGTATTTTTTGTTGCACAGATATGGAAACAAGTTCAGAATTTCACTAAGAGTAGTGGAGATCAGATTCAAAGTTGCATCTAACTTACTCCAAAGCCTGAGCTGTTAGCCACTATTCTATATAGCCTTCCTCATCTTTCCCCTGTGCAAGTTCAAGGACAGGAGTGCTCTGCTGTCAGGTTAGGATGGAGTTTCACCTGCTGACATCACAGTCCTGACAACTTTCTCATGGTGCTATGAAGCACCTTAAAAATTTGGGTGGTTTCAATAGAAGAAGGCTTCCAGCAGTTGGTGAAGACACCACAGTGTTGCTACAATTTCCTAAAATTCTTCCTAAAATCCTTTTCTGAGCTCAAATTCCTCCTCAATTCTTGATAGTGTTGATCATTAAGCTCAGTGCTCTGAGTACTAAGCAACTCAAATTTAGTAAATATCTACTACAATTGTCAGGTTGAGGCACGCCATTATTACAGGTGAAGAACAGATTGATTGATTGTGTGTGGAGGGGGAGGGAGGACTGAGAACATTGCCAGCATACTGAACACTTCACCATATCGATGCTGTTCTCTTTTATTTTAAACACTAAAACTTCCTAACTAACTATGGCATGCACTGTGGCATAGTGAGAAAAGCATTTCAAGAGAACTACAATCAAATCCTGGGGCTTAAACCAATTAGTTCCCATCTTTGCAATTTTATCTTTCTAGGCCTCAGCTCTTTTTCTGTAATTGAAAAGAACTGGATGACTTTAAGGGCTTTTCAGTTCTGAAATCTCCAATTAAAAAATAAAATTATGGCACCTGGAGAAAAACCAACAATTTGTAGTGATGACAAGTTGGGATTGAGGGCACCATTTTAGAGAAGAAAAACAACAGCACCCCCCTCCTCCAGGCCTCCGTTTAGGTCGTTTGGTCTGAAAACAGATTGCCCAAGCATCTGACCTTCCGGAACCACATGGCTTCCTGTCTAGAGAAATGACAGATCTTTCGGAAGTAATCTCCCATTTTGAAATCAGGAAGTGCTGAGTGTCGGGGCACACAAGATCCATAACTGTGATGGTCACGCCTCTGAACCCAGAGAAGCTGCACTGAACACTCCTGACACCATCCGCTTTGCTTATGAAATGAGAGCGTTTCCAATCCCATCAAAGCACATCTGAGAGAGGTTTCTGAAGCAGACACTTAAGAGGTCCTAGCCATTTGGGGAAATGTGAATCAAAACCACTGATTAATTCCTTTAGGGGAGCTGATACCAAGCTTGCACTTATCTGTATTGTTATAGTGTGTCATTGCTAAAATGCCATTCGTACACTTCAGTAGGCAAAAGCAATCAAAAGTGGGCTCAAACTTAAATATTCTGTTAGTCTTCCCCTCTCATCACTCACACACACACACACACACACACACACACACACACCTCTCTTTGCATTTCACAAACATCCACACTCGGTGACAACAACCATTTGAAACCTCTTGTCGTTTAGAATTTTCTATAGAGCTTTAAATAACTCTGGTGATAGTCAGTTTCTTTTTTCTTGCCTTTTTTTTTTTGGTGGCAGCTAAAAAGGCTGCCCTTAGACTGAACCAATTTATCAGTTTCAAAGGAAAAGATAATAAAACTGTCATTTCCGGCCACAGCACCAAGGGTGCTGCTGATACCCTGGTATTAAAGCTTATTAAAAGTAGAGCTGTCTCTTAGTTTTTTTGTATCAAAATAGCTTCCAAGTCTTGTTCAGATTCCATGTTATTCTGGATGGAAGGGAAGAAAAAAAAAAGCTGACCCCAATGGGGCACTGAAGTGACTGAGCTGGTCAACACCTAGCTATGTGAATGCTTTTGGAGTTCTTCAATTTATCACAGATACAAGCTGCCAGGAGAAAATTAATTTAAAGCTCACAGACCTGCTCAAAATACTCAAAATGTGAGAAAGGTTTACAGAAGATAGTCAAAATAATTATTGACCCTGGCCTAGAGATATCCCTAGTTTCTACTCTTCCAATAATGTGCACCTTCTGACACATCAACAGGATTTCTGAATGAAGGAAGCAAGTAAATTCACTATTTATTCCTAATGGGGAGTAATCCACAGGAAATAGTTCTGACCTGGGTAGGGTAGAGTCAGAGCAAATAATTTCTCCCATCCATTGAAAAGGGTGAAGAGGCAGAGTTTTCTAATGAGAGGCAGTGTGTGTTTGGAAAGAGTTATGGACTCAATCAGATTCATGTTCAAACCCTTGCTCTTCTACTTATTAGCTGTGGAAACTTGTGCAAATTATCTAACACCATGTAGCTTTTGCCTTCATCAGTAACATTTAAATATTAGTGTCTGCATATAGGACTGCAGAGATAATGCCAAAAGCTTGCCACAGTTATATCTTTTGTTGCTATCATTACTTTTAAGTTATGTTCTGTCCCAATGATGGATATCTATACTAGGATTTTAAAGTCAGGCATAACCTAGAAATCTTAAAATTATGTTTAATATAGATATTTCTGGGAACTAGTACATTTGTTAGAAATATTTGTGCCATAGCTAAGTAATTATGCCAATTCCTCTTTCCTCCTCTACTCTATGCTAATTGTGTCAATTTTTGTGGCAGAATAAAATTTGATTCACTAACTAGCATGTTATTTTCCCCTCTCCAATTGCCTATATGCTGGCTGTATAACGTTGATGTTAACCTCAGAAAAACTTGTCATATCAATGCTGGAAAATAAAGATATTTTGATTTCTAAATTTAGTAGCTAAAAATTAAACCATGTGAGAGAAGGAAAAGATTTAGGTGTTACAGAAAATTATTTCTCCATCCCATTCATCAACCTCCTAGAAAACTTGAAGAACTCTCCAAGTGAGGGAGAGAGCTTAATTGGAAGAATTTGAAACATTTAGCAAAAGGTCTACCTTTGTGGTCATCTCCAAATTTCCACCATAAGCTCCAGGGGAGTGCAGGTGATGGTTCAGAGGGAGAGACAGAAAGAGAGAGAGGGAGAGAAAGAGAGAGAGAGAGAGAGAGAGAGAGAGAGAGAGAGAGAGAGAGAGATTTTCTTTTAAGGGGATAAGGGGACACACTTTGTGATCATGTGACATGACATTCCTCCCTGGAGATCACAGGACTGCTGCCTCCTTGGCTCCATATCAGATGGTTGCCAGCACCAGGGAGTTGCCCAGTTACATTCAAGGACAACTACACATTCCTGGACCAACTACCAGATACCTACGGGTTCATCTCAAGTGGAAACCTTGAAAATAAGCCTCAGAGGATTGTTTAAAATGCAGTTATTGGCTACTTTCCCAACAGTACTAGTCCAGCAGTTTCTTAAGCCCCTCCACGTCCCTGCACTCACAAGTCCTAAACCATCAAAGAGGAGAGAGATAAAGAGAAATATACCAGGAGGGAGGCCCTAAGTTAAGATTTTTTTAAAAATCCAAAGCACAGGACTTGAAGTCAGAAAATGGAATTGTCACAAAATAATAGCCATAAATATAACTAAAACCACAGCCACCACCACGAGAGCAAATGCCGACATGATGTTTGCTATGTGGAACATGACATTCAGAGCCCTTTATGGAGATTATTTTAGTTAATATTCACAACACCCTTATGATTTAATTACTCTTACTATCTCCACTCTACAAATGGGAAACTGGAGTGCAGCGAGCGGGTTGATGTAACTTGCTTAGGGTGACATAGCTGTGAGCAGCAAGGCGTGGGGCCTGAGCCTTAGCCCACGCTCCTAACCACTACAGGACTGCTTTCCATAGGCGGTAAATATCATTGCACCCGCTACCCAATGGTGTGACTTTCAGATTTATACATACTTCCTCATTTTCCGTGATGACAGTGACAAAATTCCAAATTTTACATCTCTGCCAAAATTTTGAAAAAACTTTTTTTTTTTCCAAATTTGACTCAATATAAACAAGTCAGGTGTAGAGGACCTTTCAAATTGGATACTGGAATGATAATAATAATAATAATAATAATAATAAAAACATTGGAAAAAGTGTGACAATGGTATCTACTCCTAAGTCCTATTTTGTCATCTGATGCTTAGAGCCAGATAAATGGCTATAACGAAGTGTGGCTACCAAGCCTTCTAAGTTAAACCGTCTGTCTCCTGCAATGGTACCCCTTGAGGATACAGTTGTGGCCAGGTAGGCTTGTCTAGTCACTATCCCTAGAGAAAATGTCATGGGGTTATAGACACTTATATGTGCTACAGAAATTCAAATGTGAGATATACAAACACACACTGATAGATCACTTGTGTCACCCTCCATCCAGTGCCACCCTTCCCTAATGGCACCACATTTAATAACTAATTTCAAAATTATTTCCAGACTCCTTCCCTGGGGAAAAATGTTCACCCTTGCTTTTCTTCCACAGCTGTGAGCTGGAGGGGGAGAATTTGGTTAAGAAAAGAGCGTTAGAATCTTGCTGCGTGTTTCATTGTAAAGTAAACAACAGCACCGGTCTTTTATTCAAGGCAGATCAAACCATGGCCACATTATTAGTTATTGTTTAGCTGCCTGGGTTTAGGATGAAATTACCGGGCTGCCCAGGGACCCCGCATTTTAGCTTCAGAGCCAGCTGTGCTCATAACACAAGGCACAATGCTTCCTGGCATTGTCAGCCACTCAACATAAAAAGAACACACTGTAATCTGGTGGGGACTGTTCCGCTGTGTCACTGCTGGGTCCCATTTCAGCGAGCCCAGGAGACCCACCACTGAGTTCTCAAGGGAGAAGAAAAGAAAATATGGAAAGTGCTCCAAAAAGGGCAAGGATAAGTTTTCCCTACATGTTTCTTCTAACAAAATATATATACTTTTTAGTTTCTACTTATCATCATGTCCCCATTTTGACAAAGTTGTAGCGCTGACTTTAAATATAAGTTGCTATTAGGTTTCTAGTTTTTCATCCATGGATCAGAAACCAAGGAGAGTCAGAAGCCCCCAAAATGCAATATTTAAGCCGTCTTGGCTGCTGCAACCCTTGAGAATGGGATCCAGTTCTTAGCAAGAATAATGTTACCTGCCACCTAAATAAATGCTAAGGTTTAGTGAGTGGAGATAATAAAGCCAGAGAGATGAAGTGGATTCCAGATATATTAAATCTGGGATAGCTTCAAATAACAGCCGTAAGCAATAAAGGGAAACTTCCATCCTGTATTCATAATGTCAGTGTTGCTGTTGAAATGCTGGCTTTAAAATACAAGCACCCAAGCTTGTCCTCTCAAAAGAATCTCTTTAGATATTATTTTTAAGTCCCTTTTAACATGGGAACTAATGGGTACCCCTGAGTTTTGATAGGAAGAATTTCTGCTGACACTTAGAGAGGTTTCTCCTGACCCACTTGGAACTTAAGGCATTTCCATATGAACAAGTACTCATTCTAGGAGAAAAAAATTATGGTGCAAAAATTGGGCCTGGATAGAATGAGGAGTTGGATAGCTGTGCCATTTTTTGATATTGTGGATAAAAGACTAAGAGGTGGTAGTTAGAGAAAAACAGATACATTGTTAGATGTAGAATAAAACCTGGCATATTCAATTGCAAAATTCACTACAGGATGGCATGAGATTAAAAAATAAATAACATTGAACGTGTTTTCACTCATGTGAAGAAATAGCAATCTCTTTAATGTACTTGGAAGATCCCCGAGGTGGAATTAGAAGTTCCGGGTGGAGTCCTGGTTATCTTAACTAGCTGGGTAACATTGCACAAACCAGTTAACCTCACTGAGCCTCAGCTTGCTATATATTGGAGCTAGTAAGGTAGTGTCTAACTCATACAGTTCTTATGGTTATCAAAAGCGAATAATGCATGTGGAAATGTATGGCAAACTATAAAGAGGTATGTAAATGTAATATGGTATCATAATTAGGAAGTTTAAAGGTGGTGAAGGAATAAATATGTACTTATAAATTTCATAATAGCAAGAATATAATTTGTTCATTGAAATATCCTCAGCACCTAGAAAAAGTCAGGCACATGGTAAGTGCTCAGTAAATAACTGAGTGAAAAAAATTAATAATTGTCTCACTTCTCTCTGGAGGGCCTAGAAACAATCTCCTTTTATTTTGGAATTCTTATCTACAAGCACAGTGCCTTAGCCAACAATGCACAACCTTCTAAATCTCTTTTTATCTCCAGTAAAATGAGAATATTATCTTATTTTCCATCTCCAAGGGAGAAAATGCATTGTCTTATATGATCTCTTTCAGTATTGAAATGTTGCAAAAAGTGTGGGTATGTTTATGGTGTGTCTGTGTGTATATTCATACACACATTAAAACGTCAAGTAAGGTCAATAGAAATGTTAGTAAAAATTCAAAATTTCAACTTGCTATACCACTACTACCCTTGTTTATAAAGTTTAGCTCACAAACAAAACACAAAATTGCCAATGGCCTTATTATTTATGAGAGGAAACAGGAAGATAATTGGCCTGTCCACCTACACACACACACACACACACACACACACACACACACACACACACACACACACACACACACACACACACACACACACCACTCACACCAGTTTTCTTTATTTTAAAATATCACCTTATAATAACCATTAAAAGAAAAATCTCTAGTTTTAGGATTGGAAATGTCAAACCACTCTATCCTATTTTGGATAGTTTTCCCCATCTCTTACTGTCTTTTAGAAACAAAAATTCATTGCTATGGAAGAAGCTGTATCTTTATAATTGCAACTAAGTTAGCATAATACTTCTTATACAGAAACAAAGTCTACCAGAGAGCATCAATACAAACTTGTGTGATTTTGACTAGAACTGAACTGAATTTGTCTTTATGCTAGCAATAGAGAAAATATTTCCTAAATAATTCATGGTATAAGTAAGTGTGTTGGAAAGATATTTAAAACACTTAAACAATTGTTTCTAAGAGCCTCTAGCACTTGAGAAGTACCATTTATAAACAATTAATTGACATAGTACTTATAAATCATCCTTATGTGTGTTAAAAAGCAGGGTGCCTAAAGAACTCTATTAGAAAATAATTTGCTACTTTATTTTCATCTAGAATATTTCTTTGCAGCTACAAAACCACCCTGAAAGTATTCTAAAATTCAGGAGGTTTTGTTATTGTTTGCATATTCAAATTAGAATCTGACACCTCTCCATACATATCCGCTCACATTCACTCTCAAATGGTGAGGTTGTACTGTATTCACTTCCCATTCAGAGGCTATATTTGTTGATCAGGACTTTGTCTACAAAAAAACAAGGATAGGGACCCCAATTGCCTGCATTAGGCCACTGCTCCTGATCCTTCTGACACAAACTCCCCAAAGCAAGCACTACAAGAGCCTCTCCCACAGGCTCGGACTTCTATCCTTGGATGACTCATTCTTAAATCTCTTACCTGAGTTTTGGCAAAGAGCAGAGATCATGGAGGTCAAATTTCCTTGGGGAATGATCTGAATTACTTGCCCACTTGAGTGATGGTCCTGGTGAAACGTCTAATTGATTGAACTGCCTGGTGTTTATTATTCTAATAGTCCTGAAGAAAGGCTGGATGATTCTCCATTAACCCACAATGAAACTCTAGGGGAGCATTTTCAGAGCACTTCAGAGCTTGTTAACCTAAAAGTAATTGGGCATATAAATTTGGTGGGTCTTATTTGTTCTGCCAGCTCTAAGTGGAGGAAAAAATGGCCATATTTACCCTATTTAAATATTCCATTCAAAGAAAATATGCAGAAACAGTGCTAACTATCCCAGAGTCCTGAGAGAGAGATCCTGGAAAGTCACTGCAGACTATACACGAGGCATTACACCACTCACCGTTTATCACACACTAGAGGGCTGGTGCACAAAATTCATGCACAGGTAGGGTCCCTAGGCCTGGCCAGCAATCAGGGCCAATCAAGGCCTTCTAGCTGCCGGCCAGGAACTTCCTTCCCCGGCTGCCAGCTGCCAGTCTTCCTTCCCCAGCTTCCTTCATTCCACACTGCCCGCTGGTCGGCGCACATCATAGCGAGTAATTGAACTTCTGGTCTCCCAGTTGAACTCCTGAGGGGACACATTGCGTATTAGCCTTTTATATACTAGTATATAGATGGCCACATGTGACTCTTCTAGGATTTGTACCTTTATTTGTAATAGCAAATGAAACAACAAATGTGTCTGGTCATGAAAATAATGTTTTTAGCATGGCTTTCCACACTCTATCTTCAGCTGGTTAATATTGACAACATAGAGCAAACTGGGGGAAGTAGAGTGGGGAGGGAACATTATGAAAGTGGGCATGAATGCTAGGTCGATGTAGAAGAACACTCTACGAATTTGGTGGAATAGATTGGTAACAGTGTTTGCAAGATAAGCAACAGGGAGACCTTTTGAGAGAGTAACCACAAAGCTAAAGGGAGATAGCAAAGGACTGAGAACACTGGTGGGGAGCTATGCCTTGGAAACAATAGACCATGGTTCGATTGGGATTAATCTTGCTGAATAATCATAGTGTGATTGCTGTTGCATTTTTATTTGATTGACAACTTGCCTTTCTTTCTCATCTGGGAGTGCTTTAAATAGGTGTGGCCTTTAATGATACACTTCTTCCTTGTATGTCCTTTCCTCTCCCTCCCTCAAATGATGCAGCAACAAGTTGATATCCACCCTGCAGAAAGTGTTACACAGATGAGGGTATTCTGATTAACAAGTGTCTGGGTGTGTCTCATTCTCCCAATGTAATTGTGGGTGAACCAGGGTGAGCTCACATGATGAAGCTCACTTGTTATAGCAGGCATCACTTACACTTCATTTTAAATCTTGTTCGTCTTGTGTACCTCTGGACACTTTGACCACCTTTACTATCTCCAGATACCATTGTGATGATCAACTTTATATGGACACCAAATCATATCAGGAAGCACAATCCAAAAGCACTTTGCTGCCTACCTGTCATGCACCTTTCACCTCCAGCCACAACCCATCCCTGTTGATGCTAAAGCATGAGATGTCACAAGGCTGCTCTGCACTCATGCACAGGAAGTTAGGAAGTTGGAGGAATTACTAACCCATGGAACAATATTTTGATCAATAGGAAACAGAATCCAGCTTCTAACCCATTCTCCCATTCTCCTTCAATAGACTGCTCAATAATTTAAGTACTTGGAGGACAGCAATGGATGGTGGGAAGTACTAAGGATTCAAATTGTATTTACTGAAAAAAAAATACAAAATTTGAAACAACAGCGTGGAGTGGGTTATTGTAGCAGAACACTGCAAGGGACTACAAGGTGATTTACACCTTCCTGCTATGAAGGTGTTGCATTTCAGGAATTGTCTTAAGTCTTGTGAGATATGTACTTTTGTTCTTAGATTTTAGACAGCTAGCAATGTATATTTCCCTTCTGGTTTAGAGAATTTCAGAGAAGGTAAACAATAAACAGGAGAACATTAGAGTCCAAAGTCTAAAATAATGTCATTACATCTGAAGCCTGAAGATTTCTTGCAGAAAGAGGATGGCTATCTCAGGTCTGGTAGATCCTGAGAATAAAGTACCTCCCTTTGCACACAAAAAAAGTAATGAAGCTGAGGATGACATCATGTCTCTGAAGTGAGAAAAAGAGTTATAATCAATTTTATGAAAATACTTCTTAGAATACGTGGCTTTTTGGTTTCTCAGAGCCAATTTATGTTATGAATTGGTGATAATGTTTTGTATTACTTGGTGGTCATTCTGAAAAATGCAGCTGACCTCATAAAGATGTTATGTAATTACTTGATTCTTTATTTGGAGGCTATCATGATGCCTTTGGAGAATATACATTCCAGGACCCTAAAACTGTATTCTGGGTGAATATGTTGAAAGTAATCTCTAAGGAAGATTCATCCAAGTCTGATTATGAATCCACATAAATGTCAGTCCAAAGTGTTACATGAATGGTTCATGTACTGGGGACCAGAGTCCTTTGGACTACAAGGTGATTTACACCTTCCTGCTATGAAGGTGTTGCATTTCAGGAATTGTCTTAAGTCTTGTGAGATATGTACTTTTGTTCTTAGATTTTAGACAGCTAGCAATGTATATGTGCCTTCTGGTTTAGAGAATTTCAGAGAAGGTAAACAATAAACAGGAGAACATTAGAGTCCAAAGTCTAAAATAATGTCATTACATCTGAAGCCTGAAGATTTCTTGCAGAAAGAGGATGGCTATCTCAGGTCTGGTAGATCCTGAGAATAAAGTACCTCCCTTTGCACACAAAAAAAGTAATGAAGCTGAGGATGACATCATGTCTCTGAAGTGAGAAAAAGAGTTATAATCAATTTTATGAAAATACTTCTTAGAATACTAGGCTTTTTGGTTTCTCAGAGCCAATTTATGTTATAAATTGGTGGTAATGTTTTTTATTACTTGGTGGTCATTCTGAAAAATACAGTTGACCTCATAAAGGTGTTATGTAATTACTTGATGCTTTATTTGGAGGCTATCATGATGCTTTGGAGAATATACATTTCAGGACCCTAAAACTGTATTCTGGGTGAGTATGTTGAAAGTAATCTCTAAGGAAGATTCATCCAAGTCTGATTATGAATCCACATAAATGTCAGTCCAAAGTGTTACATGAATGGTTCATGTACTGGGGACCAGAGTCCTTTTTATTGATTCAACAATTTCAAGGAGAAGAATGATTCTCCCTGTTGATGGTTTCATGGCTTTTGGGTAAAGAGGTTTTCTGAAAAAAAGATCAACATGTAACTTTGCTTTTCAAATATTTAGGTTGCTCTAGAGCTAAATCCTATTTATAAAAGTAATTTGCCTACATACGGCAATTAAATGACTTAAAGGTATGAAAAGTCTGAGGATGAGGCTGGCCATTAATCTTGCCTCCAGTTAACAGGCCTTATCTAGGAAGTGGTTTCAAAATTCCGATGCTACATTTATGGTCAGATATTTTTTCCTTCTCCAACATTAATCATTAATTATTCTTTGAAAAATAAATTTTTAGAAGCTAACATCATGGTCTTAGTGGGAAAGAACAGTGTTGAAGACTATCTTGAAAATACTAATCAACATAGGAGTACAGGTATTCTTGATTGGGGCATTTCAGAATAGGAGCTGCCATGAAGTCACATGTGAGATGTTCTTAGCCACTGGGGACTTAAGGAATGTCTGAACATCCTTCAGGAGCCTTTTATTTATTTATTTTTTTAAAGAGAAGGGAGATAAAGATGTCCGATGAATTTAAAAGTAATACAGACATAGTGTTCTCAGATCATTATGTGGTTAAAATTAGAAATAACTAACAGAATATCCAGTAAAGCTCCAGATATCTGGAAATTATAGTGTTCTCAGATCATTATGTGGTTAAAATTAGAAATCACTAACAGTAGAATATCCAGTAAAGCTCCAAATATCTGGAAATTGAACAATAATTCTAAATAACTCATGAAATGACAAGAAAAGTTAGAAAACATTTCCAAGTGAAAGATAAGGAAAAAAATCAAAATTTATGGAATGCTGCTAAAGCAAGCCTAGAGTCAAATTTAAAGCTATACAGGTGAATAGTAGAAAAGAAGGCAGATCTAAAATCAATGATCTAATGTTCCAACTTAAGAAAACAGAAAATAAATAACAAGTTAAAACCAATATAGAATGGAAGAAATAATAAAGCCTAGAGAAAAATAAATGAAATAGAAACATGAACAAGATTTTTAATAAAGTATATTAACAATGTTAAAAGCTGTTATTTGATAAGATCATAAAATACAATAGCAAGATAGATTGTCTAAAAATATAGAGAAAGAACACAAATTTCCTTTGACAATAATGGAAAAGAAGTTATTACTACAGATCTTACAGGTATTAAAAGAATAATAAAAGACCAACATGAACAACTTTATGTAAATATAACAGATAAAATGGAAAAATTCTGGGAAAATACAATTTGTCAAAATTGGCACAAGGGGAAAAAAGGAAAATCTGAATAATTCTAAATATCTTCGTTTTTATTAAATAGTAAAAACTTCTATCAAATACATTCCCCTCAAGAAAACCCCAGGCCTAAATGACTTTGCTAGAGCATTCTATCAATTATTTAAAGAAGAAATAACTCCAATTCTACATAAAGTTTCAGAAATTAGAATAAGCACTACTCCAAAATCATGTTGCTAGTCCCATATAACTCTAATTTCAAAACCCTAGAGAAAAGAAAATTATACACCAAGGCATGATTGCCCACTTTTACTACTTCAATTCTATACTGTAAGTACTATAAGCCTTATACTGTACTATAAGTCTCAGCCATTGCAATAGGTAATATGATGAAATAAAAGGAATAAGTTTCAGAAAAGAAGTTAATATCTATTGTTTCCAGACAATATATTTCTTATGTAGAAAATACCAAGGAACCTACAAAGCAACTAATAGAACTAGTTGATAAATTCAACAAGGTTTGAATAATATAAGAATTATATTAAAATACTAAATATATTCTCATAGATTAGCAGTAAATACTTGAAAATAAAATTTAAAAATAATTTCCCTGAGATTTGATGGTCTGATCAATGCTTCTCTGTCTGTGGATTTGTTTTTGTTCATCAGTTTATGTTGTTCATGATATTCCACAAATGAGTGAGATCATATGATATTTATCTTTTTTCTGACTGGCTTATTTCACTTAGCATAGACCATCAAACCTCAGAGGAAAGGTAGGGGAGGGTGGGGGTCAGGGGGAAAGATCAACCAAAGGACTTGTATGCATGCATATAAGCATAATCAACGGACACAGACACCAGGGGGTGAGGGCATGAGTGAGGGGGTGGGTAGGCAATGGGGGGATAAGAACACATATGTAACACCTTAATCAACAAAGAAAAAAAGAAAAGAAAAGAGAAGCCACAGTGTGGGGAAAGAATAATAATATTTATAACATTATATGAGACAAAAGAAGATATAAAAAACCTTTACAATACAATATTAAGAAAACACTCAACATAAGAAATGAATAAAAATGTTTAGAAATCTCACAAAAATTCAATAAGCACTTATAATGATGCTCAATATTATTGGTCATCAAATTAAAACCAAAGTGAGATAACTCTACACACATATAAGAATGAATACAATTAAAATAGTAATTGTGGGTGAGAATCTGGAACAACTAGAAATTCATACAATTCCTGTGAAAATGTAAAATGGCTATAACCACTTTGAAAATTAGTTTGGTAGTTTCTTAAAATGTTAAATATTTATTAATTAACTCAGTCTTTCTACTTATAGCTATTTATTCAAGAGAAATAAATGCATATGTCCACACAAAGAATTGTGCATTAATGTTCCTAGTAGCAAGTAAATGGATGAACAAATTGTAGTATATTCCATACTACAAGGAAATACTATCCTATATAATAAAAGGATAATATGCAAATTGACCCTAACAGCAGAACGACTGGTCACTATGACACATACTGACCACCAGGGGGCAGATGCTCAATGCAGGAGCTGCCCCCTGGTGGTCATTACGCTCCCACAGAGTGAGCTCTTCTCAGCCACAAGCCAGGCTGATGGCTGCCTGGTGGTGGTGGGAGCCTCTCCTGCCTCCTCAGCAGCACTAAATATGTCTGTCTGCAGCTAGGCCTGCTCCCCGCTGGCAAGTGGACATC
>NW_005356870.1:1018871-1063523 GCF_000412655.1 Myotis brandtii | reverse complement strand
TGACCGGAATCAAACCTGGGACCTTTCAGTCCGCAGGCCGACGCTCTATCCACTGAGCCAAACCAGTTACAGCGGGCCTCTAGTTCAGTAATAAAAATGGGGAAAAAAACACACAACTATACATATAAAATGTATATGAATATCAAAATCATTATGCTGAGTGAAATAATCCAGATTTATAAAGAATAAATATATATATACATATATATATTCTATTATAAAGAATAAATATATATATATAGTGTATTGTGGTTCTGTGGTTGTGGATGTCTGGGCTTGAGGGTGAATAATGAGATAAATTAAAAACTGCCCTAAGAAAACTTTTAGGGATGATGGCATGTTCACTGTCCTCATTGTAGTGATGGCAAGTCTACTGGTAAGTCAAAAAGCATAAAACTTTACCTTTCACATATGTGCACTTTATTTTACATTACAACTCAATAAGTTGTAAAAAGTATAATAATTAGGACAATGGCATATTGAAAAGTACCTTAACTCTGTTGGGAGATTAAGAATTTGGGGATGAAGTAGTATGTTTAGGCTTAATGCTGCAAGCCTCGTATTTTTAGAAAACCACAGCTGGGTTAGTGAAATTGTCTGAGTCACCAGACTTTTAAAGATATATTTGAGTAGGCAAAATTCTCTTTCCTACTTTCCAGGTGTCAGTTAAAAGGAAAAGGACCAAAAAATTAGCTGTGAATCCCCTAGGCAACCTGGCTTACCTGAACTATTGTATTTCCTTCCTCTTTCAGTTATGAAGATACTTTATGGGATAAGATCTCACTGCTATGACAGGAGGCAAACAGATATAGCTTCTTGCTGGGAAACTCACTAAGACAACAGGAGAGGTACGAGACCACAATGGGATGGGCTCAGGTGATTAGGCAGAGTTGCACATCTCTGCATAAGACTGGACTTCCTGAGGTCATCCTGTTCATGATTTTAAATACATCTCAGAAATTTAAAAAAAATATATCTATAATAATAAAAATGTAATATGCTAATTAGACCAGACAGCTGAACAACCAGGACACATGCCCGGGTTGCAGGCTTGATCCCCAGTAGGGGGCATGCAGGAGGCAGCCAATCAATGATTCTCCATCATCATTGATGTTTTTCTGTCTCTCTCTCCCCCCGCTCCCTTCCTCAAGCATTTATACATACATATCTACACTAATAAAAGAGAAACATGCAAATTGGTGTCACTCTGCTACGCCCGCCAGCCAATCAGGATGAGTATGCAAATTAACCCAACAAAGATGGCGGTTAATTTGCATAAGCAGGCGTGGAACAAAGACTGAAGATGAATGAAGACTGAAGACAAGTGAAGACTGAAGACGACTGAAGACTGAACAGCCGGAGCGGAGAAGCCAAGCCTTGCCGCTGCGGCCAGACCAAAGGCCTGGGTCCTGGGTGCTGGAGGAAAACTGGTGCTGGCAGCCAGGGGAAGGAAGGCCTGTTGCACGAATCTTTGTGCAATGGGCCTCTAGTATATATATAATTTAAAAACAGTATTTTATAGAGAGACTCAAGGCATTATATTTGCACTTTGCATAATATATTTGCTTAAGTATCCTTCTTTGGTCCTCTCTTCCCTTCCTCAGTTTCCCATTTCTTAACTAGCAATGACTTCATCCCACAGGTTCTTATCAATTTCTCTTCCAAAACTCTGTCCTTGCCATTTTAGCTATTGTCACAATATTATTCCTTTAGCTAGACCCCACTCACCTAGCAAGGTTTAGGAAAATAAAAATGCATTTTTTAATCACAACTTTTCCTACATCAGACTTTTTTTTGCCTTCCCTTGCTGAGGAAGTAAAGTTTGTTATCAGTTCCATATTTGTTTTTGAGTAATCAATGCTTAGAGCATTTTTTTTTCTTCCCAGTAAAATTTCAAAATTTCAGCAAAAGAAGAATATCTTAGTATTTTAAAAATCATTACCATGAGTAGTTTTATGTTGTTTATAATACTTATTTCCTCTTAGAATATTTGATAGAATTGGTCTTGAATTTCAGCGTAGTCATGTGACTTACTTTGACCAATGAGATATTAGCCAACATACTACATGCCATTTCCTTGCAGAAGTAATAAGAATCAGTGCATGATTTAGTGTTTCCTTTGGTGCCTTGTTAATCATGAAATGCAGAGAGGCAAACTCTAGCAGCCTACATCCATCCAGATATCTAGCATGAGTAGAAAATTACCCTTTGTTGTTTTAAACCACTGAAATTTGGGGATCCATTTCTCATCTCAATGTAACTTGTCAGTTTTCAGTGATGGTAGTGATAAGAGTCTGAATGTTTTAGGCTGTTTTGATTAAAGAATAAAAAGCAAAACAAAACAAGTAAGCCCAAAACAAAACAAAACACTGGAATCCTATTACTAGCTTAGGACAATTTTCTTTTATCATATTTGTATTATAATATGATGTTTTCTTTAGCATGAATGGTAGAATAGCTGTTTAAAAATATGTGAAAATGTCAAATAACCTTTCAATAATGATCCCATTGAATAAGGAGGACTTTACCAATAGAAGGGATAATGCAAGTCTTTCTGGGGCTTAGGTAGTGTTATGTCATTTAAATTGTTTCTTTGCTCAAATCCTAAGAAGTTCCTAATCCTCTAGGAAGAGCCTGAAAAGAGAAATTAACCAAGCATGAAATAGTGCTCCTGACTGGCCCATTAGGTTAAGAAATGAAGTGAATGTAAAATACCACCTTACAAATTGCCACTCTTCTACTTCGCTATTTGTGCATAGTAACTATGTTGGATAGTAGATAAAGTACATAGACAAGCTTAATTTTAGAATCTGGAAATGAAGAAGAGAAGACCATTCCCTGCCTTTTAAAGGGATAAACATCATAGTGGTGCCAGGGAGACAGAGGTGGTCCCCACCGGACACCCTTGCTCAGCGTTTGAGAAATAAGGAGTACTCTGCAAATGCTTACTGAGCCAAACTGGGTGCTTTTGAGATCACACATGTCACAATTTTTTTCATATAGCTTACTTCTTCATTACCTATGATTATTTGTGAAAGAAAATGTATTCCTATGAAAGTGGCCAAAAGTCAGGATTTTATTCTCACCTTTGTCACTAACTCAGTTTACCTTTTACCAGTGTCGAACTCTCTGAGTTTTGGCATATTTTATCTGTCAAATAGGAAGAATATTTTCTGCCTTTACAGACTGTAGTTGTGTATAAAAGAGAAATTTAGATATAAAATTCCTTTTGTCATAATTACTAGGGGCCCAGTGTGTGAAATTGCAGGAGACCCAGGACCCAGAGTGCCGCAGGAGGTGGGACCCAGAAACCCGCCTGCACCTCCGGTCAAGTCCTCCAGAGTTAAGTCCCTGCCCACCCGCACATGCCTCGCCACGCACACAGCCCCACCCACTCCGCGCACGCAGCCTCCTGCTGATCAGTCATTACGGCATGATGGCATGACGACCACAGGCTTTTTATATAATAGATGCCATGGCACCTATCTGGATACCTGTGTTTCAATATTAAAATTACATACTGTCTGTGGTTTGAACAGACGTATTCTAAAACGTATGCTGCAAATAGTCAAAACTATAAAATCAATGAAAGTTTGTTCATTCAGTGCTGAGGATATTCATTAGTATCCAGTGAAGATGAAAATAAATATCAAGTCAAGCAGTTAGTTATGAGCTACTTAAATAATAAACGGACCCAGGAACATCAACACTGACAACCAATAGGCCCCACATCCAGAAAGAAAAAAAAATATTCTTTTAGCTTTGAATAATTTATATAGAACAGAAATTAAAATTAATAAAGTGCTTTCCTTATACACTAATAGTGGAAAAACAGAGGTCAATGTGGATAAGGAAGCCAATCAGAAAAGGCAAAAATAAATTTTTTAAAAGCTTAAAATCTTTTTATTGTGATTTCTAAATATGTGAGCCACTAAAAATGATTGAAAGGCTTTTGATGCCAGGCAATTCTGGTATCAAAGTGAGAAGTAAGTCTTTTGGAAATAAAAAAATACAATAAAATAAATATTGTTCTATTTCATAATAATATAAGCAATGTTGAAAGTTGAAGATTAGTGAGGAACAAATTACATGCAGGTGCTTTTATTTCACATATTGAATATATCACATCTAAAATCACCTAAAATGCTACTCAATAAAGTTTAACTTTTTACATCAATATAGAACTACTTTTATACAAAACTATAAATAACAGGCATGCAATGTATTCTCTTAGACTATGTTATTCAAATTGGATGTATAAAAGATTTTGCAAAATGGTCACAATCATAATTTCCAACCTAAAAACCATTATTCAAATACTAAATACGGAGCCTATAAGAACTTTAAAAAGGAAAACACAAGGATGTTATAAAGGCCAATATAACAGACAAACTGACAACCAGCGAAGCATGGCACTATAGGGGTTTGAATGAGTCACCCCAAGATCTGCCTCTGTGGTATAGAGATTACATTGAGCTAAAGACAACAAGGCCATATTTTGATGATATAACAAAATCAGTCATTTGGCCTCAGTTCAATTCCTTGTTACTGACCTTTCATCTCCCTTGACCTGGTTTATAATGCATCCCTAGAAAGACTGCAAAGAATGGTCTTCAGCTCTGCTATCTCCATAAAGTCCCCAATTGGTTTTTAATCTTTTAAGGTGAACTATTCCACAAGGAAGTTTTTATTAAATGGCAAGAAGAGAAAATCATCAATGAATATAGAAACCATACACTGTGGCCATCTGATTCAGATCAGTGTGTTTACTTGTCTCAGGTGACATTAGACTGTCTGATGAAAATGGACCACATGGCACACAAAAACGCATGCATCTCTTCAGTTTTAAGAGGGCCTCTCATCTCATCACCAAAAGAGGGGTAGGTGGTAACTGTGTCGACAACAGAAGCTACATGCTTCTTCCCCTTCTCTCCTACCTTTGTCCTCAGTCTTTACCTTGAAATACTGTAGTATAGGCATTCTCAACAGGGAGAATATTGCTGGCAAAGGAGCAAAAAATTGGTTTTTAGTGGGGAAGAATCATAAATATTACTCCAAGGATCTATAGTACATAAACAGATATATAGTAAATCTGTGTATTAAAATTATGTGGGTGGGAAATAATTAGGGGAAAACATGTCTAAAAGGTTCTCCCTCCAAAAAAAATCCTATATAATAAAAGCCTAATATGCAAATTGACCAAACAGCGGGACAACTGGTGGAATGACTGGTCGCTATAATGCACACTGATCACCAGGGGGCAGACGCTCAATGCAGGAGCTGCCCCCAGCATGCTGGCCCCAGGCCAGCCAAGGTGGGTGCCAGTGGGGACCCCCGATCACCCTGCCGATCACCCCGCAGAGGGAGGTGACCAGCGGTGGCAGCAGGAGGCAGGGCCAGCTGGCGAGCGGGCCGGTGCCGCTCCCTAATCGCTCCGCCGGTTGCCTTCAAGGTAGATGCCAATAGGGGTCTCCCGATTGCTCCGCTGGTCACCCCACAGATTGGCCCTGATCGCCAGCCAGGCCTAGGGACTCTACCTGTGCACCAGGCCTCTAGTTAATAAATAAAAGGTTGAGAGACACTGTTGTAGTATAACTGAAAAAAAAAATGATCAAATGTTTATTAGTCTTGTTGGAATTTTTAAATTAAATAAAATGCAATATAAAAATATAAATAAGTAATGCAATCAGAAGGTCACTTGCGTAGTCCATAAATGGGAAAACATCATGTGCTAGAGGAGAAATAATTGCCATTTGTTAGCAATGTTGAAAAGCGGTCTATTAATGGAGCCTGTTTAGTGCTAAAAATGGGGTACTTTCAGGGTTGGAGTATGCAGAGGGTTATGCAACTCTTTCCTAAAGCATTGCTGAAAAAATAGGATGGTGCACAATGTCATCAGTAATAATCTGGTATTTGACTATTTTAGGAGTTGAATCAAGAGAGAAGAAACCAGAGTCGCAAACATCTTTGATAGTGTTGCCTGGGGCAGACATGGCAAGAGGCAGACATGTGCCTTTGAGTCATGAGACATAAGTTTGTACTCAGTTCTTCATAGAGAGGAAAAGTTAGGCCATTCTACCAGAATGTCCCATGGTTTCTCTTCACATTGCCATTGATTTGGAGCCACTGAATGAAGGCATGAATCCTGATATCTATCTGGTCTCAGTTTCCTACTCAGCAAGTCTCACAATACAGGTCTTGGTGAGTCTTAACTTTTGCAAGTGAAGCTTATTAATGATCAGGATTAAAGATACAATCATTACATTAATGTCTGGACTGTGATATAAAACTAAAATTTTAGAAGCTATGGACTAATAACAGTTTTAAAAATCCATTGTCATAAAGCTACCATTTCAAGAAAGCCTGTGCATTGCTATTTCTTAAGAACTTCATCACCTCCTACACCACATTGGAAATAGCTGTCCTGTCATTATCAAAAAGCCATCCAGAATAACCACAAATAACCCAAGGCTTCTAACCCTACCTCATGTTTCCCTCTTCCTTTGAACGGGCCTATGAATAAAAATATAAAAATCATAGGATTCTGATATCAAACTGCCTACTTGATATCTCTGTTTAGATTTCAGCTAATCCATGAGCTACTTCCTCTTTATCCATAGACTCAACTAAGTATTTAAACAAATGTTTTGTCTCTCTTAAAAAATGAAGCACACTAAATATATTGTACTGCTAGCTAGATATATTGTGCTTCCTTCTTTAGGAGAACTTCAGTAGCTGATCCGAAATATTGAAAACCCTTTAATGTCTTTCATACTTCCAGTTTGATAGGCCAAATCATAGATCATGATTTTTGTTTTAGTCGAACTATAGGATAGAAGTAAAAATTCATATGTTCTAGGGCCAGCTGGGCTAGGCTCAAATGTCAGCTCCATCATTGGCTGTTTGTATGACTTTCTCTGCCTTAACTTCTTCATGGATAAAATTGGGAAAATAGTAGCCCTACCAGTCAGTTGTTATGAGGAATGAATGAGTTAGCATGTATTAAGTGTTTTGTGGAATGACTCACATTGCAAGTGTTATATGTGTTTGTTATTATTATTATAAAATAAACAATTTGCTGAAGAGTACATTTCAGAACAAATCTTTCTGTGAACTCTATTATCAAATCAGAGGTGTATTTTTTTTCATGAAAAAAATAAAAGCCTGGAGATATGACAGGAGGGCATTTTAAAATTCAGCAAATCTTTTTAAATTATATGCATAAAGGAAAAAAGAGAATGGTAATTTTTCTGATAAAGTATTAAAACAGTACTCAAATCAAGCCATGGAATATGAATGAGAAAGTAGCCAGATTTGTTTTTCTGTCTGACAAGAATAGAGGAGGGGAAAAGATAGCATAACATCACAGCTCTCTATAACTAGAAGTAACTTAAGGCCCATTATAGGCCCTTCCCATTGTCCGTCAGCAGAATAGCAACACTCAGAGGATGTGAGTTCTGCATCCTGACCATGTTTAGAAATAAACATAGTCGCCTGGGATGAAAGGACAGAAAGAAATGGGAATTTAACTGAGTTAAAAATTCAACAGTAAAATAACAAAGGGGTCACAATTATAAAAACGATCATCTTACTTCTTGCAAGACCCCTCCAGTGTCTTGGCAGCATCAATAGCCTTTGATGAGAATGACAACGTGAGGATTTATTACTCTCCATTACCTCATTCACCTGGTTTCTTGCATTATAGTTGCTTTTTTTGTGTTAGTGCATTGATTCTGCTAAAATATTGCTACAAAAATGTGCCTTCCCTATAAAAGACAAGCTCTTATACTGCTAGGTTTCCCTTTAAAGTCTAGCTAATGCTGGCAACCACTTAAATTTTGTGATTACATGAATCTCAAGGAAGAGAAGAAAATACATTCCTGACCTGTTTATTCTTGCCATCATTTTCTCCTAAATAGTGAACCACAAAATTCTCTAGGGGAGGTGACTAATAGATTAAAAATTTTAGTGATAAAAATGTTGTCCCCAAGAAAGTGAGTATGGGAGGACACCAGTGTTTGTATGTGGATGAAGATGAGTTGTCATGGAAGGAGGAATAAATACTGAGAAGGAATTGGGGCTACTAAGGAAATGCACTTCACAGTCCAATATTAACTATGCCAGTGGTGTGAGGAGGCCAGCTCCTAGTAGCTCTTGCAAGCTGATCTCTTCCCAGCTCCATATTCAGTTATATCAAGGTGGTAGTTTGAAATAGAGGGTATTTACACCATAGAAATTGGCAAATGCTCTAAAATTTAGAGTTTAAATCATGCCTTTTCTTTTCTTTTGCCCAGAGTGTCAGTTCCTAAACATTTACCAGTATCCCACTGAGTACAGCTAATCATAATTAATATGCTTATAAACTACTAGAGGCCCAGTGCACAAAATTTGTGCACGGGTGTGTGTGTGTGTGTGTCCCAGCCCAGCCTGCACCCTCTCCAATCTGGGATACCTCTCACAATCCAGGACTGCTGGCTCTCAACTGCTCCCCAGCCGGCCTGATTGCCCCTAACTGCCCTCCCCTGCAGGCCTGGTCGCCCTCAATTGCCCTTCCCTGTAGGCCTGGTCCCCCCCCAACTGCCCTCCCCTGCTGGCCTGATCACCCTCAACTGCCCTCCCCTGCACGCCATCTTGTGGTGGCCATCTTTGACCACATGGGGGCAGCCATCTTGTGTGTTAGAGCGATGGTCAATTTGCATATTACCTCTTTATTATATAGGACCATGAACAGGCTAACTGGGTTACTTTATTCTGAGGAAATGCAACACAGGGAAGATAAATATGGCTCACAAGTTATTTAGAAATAGCAATGTATGTTACTGTTTTGATGGAAAATTTTTTATTTTATATCCCCCTAATCCCTGTAATTGCCTCTATTGAATCTCTTATTGTAGGTAATAGTCTGCTCACCTATGTTTGTCTTTTCCATGACATGATTAGCTCCTTACATATAGAATGGTGTACAATTTATCTTCATTTATCTAGTGTTTAGTCATGTCTAACAGAATCTGATGGTTTGTAGACATGCTACTTTCTGATTTCTTCACCTCTAACAGAATGGAAATATTGCATGTCTCAATAATGTCAAGATTATTGTGACAATCAGGTGATAGAATGCAAATGCCAGTAACTCTCCTAAGCTGGGCCTCACATATAGTTTTTTAAATGTGATGTAAAATGTAAAAAATGAAATGAATATTCATTTTATTAGATGCAATTTGGAGGTAGTCAGATAGTATAAAGAACCAGAGGGATCTTTGTCAAAACAATTATTTTCTACTTCTTAACTGTAACCTTTAAACAAAAGTCATATAACTATTTTGAACCTGTTTCTCCATTAATTTATAAATATGTAAAATTAAGCACAGAAGATTAACATAAAAATCACAATGAAATATTATGTATAAAGCTCCTAATTAGCACCACTGCTAAAATTATCAAACTGTCCTTTCCTGGCACTAAATTCTCTAGCTTTAGACCCTTTGCCTTCCTTTTGCTTTAAGTTGTCATATAACAGTTTTGCTTTTTTCTCAAAGTATATTAGTGTCTATAGGTATACCTTTCTTATAGTAATCTTGCACCCACATAGAAGCTACATATATTCAATATGAAATGAAAACGTATTTTGTAAAAAGTGCAAGGTTTTCACACCTGCTGGTGTAGCTGTAGCAACAGCTTCACGAACTTCTTTTCTTTTTAAATAATGCTCCTTACACTGGATTCATTTATGTTGAAATGATGGAAAACCACAGACCTCAACCTATGGTACACATCAAACAATTTGACTTCTTGTAATGTCCTGGCTTTTCTCTGCTTCTAGGAGCATTGGCATCACTAGTAGCATTTTGTATGGGACTCATGCTGTAGAACTTCAAATTCAAGTTCTACAGTGTTACACTAAACATGATGAAAAATACGCAAGAACCATTGAAAGATCACTTTTTACTGTGATACACAATTTACTGGAGAAAGGAACTGCTCACAGGGACGTGATTCGTGTCACATGGCATTTTAAATTGAATACTTACAAAATGAGTTCATTGTAGTAGCAGCAAGAGGTGGCTACAAAATTATTACAGTAGTCCCTGTATAGTTAATTTTATGTGGTTCTGATTTAATACTGCACCTTTATATTTGTTTATATTTCTCTTGACTGCAAAATATGCCATATACAGTCTATAAATGTTGGTGCATGTAAATTTTGATAAATTTTAACTTTTTATAACAGTTTGTGTATATTTTGTGTTAGTAAATGATAAAATAGACTAGTATTTACATATATTACATGCATTTATGAAATACCTAACTTTTTCTTAATTGCCTTGCTATTACAAAGCTATGCAGCTTCTCAATGAGTATATTTAAGTTGTCAGAAATCTCCAAATAAAGGTCCAATATATTTATTGAAAAAAACCTCTGTGTATAAGTAGACCCATGCAGTTCACACCCATGTTGTTTAAGGGTCAGCCATATATTAGACTGAGACTGGAACAGAGAAAGAGCTTTGCCAGACATCTCTATCAGGACCATTTCCTTTCTTTTGGCTTTTGCTTTTCTTGTGGGCATATTCTCTCTAGGTCATTTAACTGCACCATTTTTGAATGTGCATATGGAATTATGACTGATAATTGATTCCTCTTTAATATATATTTCCAAAACCTTAGAACACAGTGACAATTTTCTTTAACTGAACTTCATAAATAATAAAGAGAATATCATGCATGCCATCCTATCTAATAAAGAGGAAATATGCTAATTGACACTCACACTGTCACAAAGATGGCGGCCCCCACAGCCAATAAGGAGGGAATATGCTAATTGACTGCCACGTTTTCAAAGATGGCAGTGTCCAGAGCCAATAAGGAGGGGCTATGCTAATTGAATGCCACGCCCTCAAAGATGGAGGCACCCACAGCCACAAGATGGCCAGCAGGGGAGGCAGTTGTGGGTGACCAGGCCTGCAGGGGAGGGCAGTTAGGGGAGACCAGGCCAGCAGGAGAGCACAGTTGGGGGTGACTGGGTTGGCAGGGGAGCAGTTAGGCGTTGATCAGGCAGGCAGGTGAGTGGTTGGGAGCCAGCAGTCCCGGATTATGATAGGGATGTCTGACTGCCAGTTTAGGCCCAATCCCACAGGCAGTCGGACATCCCCCGAGAGGTCCCAGGTTGGAAAGGGTGCAGGTTGGGCTGAGGGACACCCCCCCACACACACACAGTGCATAAATTTCGTGCACCGGGCCTCTAGTAATATATATAAAGAGAGACATCATGTAGAATCATTAATTTTAATAATTAGATGCTAGTAGACTTACACATATGACACATATATAAACAAGCTTCTACCAATTTTAAAACTGACACAACTTTCTCAGTTTGAAAAAACAAAAAAAGCCAATGTCATAATCTTGTTCTTTCAGCAGCAACCAAAGGTTATTAGAGCAGTATCTTGATTCTTGTTTCTAAGTACTTGGATTCATCTCAGCTCCTCTGTTTTCCCAAGTCCCTCACATACACAATAATCTAGTTATGTATCTGTCTCTTTCATAAGATTATAACCTCCTCTATACTAGAACCTGTAATGGCATCATTTTTCTACTTTCTGAGTCTAGTATGGTGAATGGTGCATAGTAAAGATTCAAAAATCTTTATTAGTTCACTCTTCCTCTTAAATCCCAATTTAAATAGAAGGGAAGGGGAAATAATGACACCCAACAATAACTGTGCACAAATCTTATCCAATCAGGTGAATGAAATTGTGCTTGCTTGTATCTGTAATTTCTTCAAGTCAATAGTTGCCTCCCAGGGCACCTCTGGACTAATTAGATTAACTATTACTGTCAGGGCTTCCTAATTGTTTGTACTGAAGAAAGCAAATTGCAGACAGTAGATATCAGTGTAAAATCAAACAGAAAACAGGTGTTTGCTAATTAAAACTGAGATTTTTAATGAATGACCCTGCGGTTTTGGTGAATAAATACCACTTTCAACATCTGCTGCATAATTAGATTCTCCTCTCTCTCTTTCTCTCTCTCTCTCTCTTTCTCTCTCTCCCTCCCTCTCTTTCTCTCTTTCTCACTCTTGCTCTCACTCTCTCTCCCTTGACTCTCTCTCCCTCTCCTTTTCTACATCCTTCTCTCTCCCTCTCTCTTTCCTCTCCTGTCCTCCTCTACCCATTTTGCCAACATCTCAGTAAATAACTGTAAAATGAAAATATTTTAAAAAGGAGAAAAATCCCAGTAATCTTTAATCTTTGTAAAGGGACAAAATCAGATGTCCCGAAAGAATCACATTAAAACATTTTAATGTACAAATTGGTCATGGTACCCTGAGGGAGGCTTATCATGAGTTCTGGTTCATCTACCATTTGAGACTTTATTTTGAGTTAATTGGGTGTCCTGCTGAGATGACCTCATCTGATGAATGGTGTTCTTTTTTCTTTTCAATCCTTTTGAAAATGAAAGAGGAGAACTAATTTTAAAATATTATAATAAGTTTGTGCAATGTGCCTGGTAAGCAGGTTTTACTGTATATAAGTGCTTCATTTTTAGGAAAGCTGAAATGAAAAAAACAACTTGGAATGACTTAATAGAAAAGACACGTGCAAATGTCAAGGCATTTTGTTGAAATCATCATTGCAGAAACATTTTCCCACCATTAGTCTTTGTTTGTGAGTGCTCTAGTAAGTGAATTTTAGTTTTAGCTGTTTTATGCAATTAAACTTAACTGTAATGTCTCAGCCATAGGAGCTCTGAGGACTTGGCAAAGCTATTGAGTGCTGTGTCAACTAATAAAGAATCAAATGTGTTGAAATATAAGAAAATCAAGTAGTTTCTGGACAAGTCTAGTGTGCCAGATCAGAAGCTATAGGCTAAGAGTACAGTAGGTATGCTGACAGGTCACAGGCTTTGGAGTACTGTACTTTTTTATTTTTTAAATATTTTTATTGATTTTTAGAGAGAGAGGAAGAGAGTGAGGGAGAAATAGAAACATCAATGTGAGAGTGGAACATTGATCAGCTGCCTGCAGCACACCCACCACCGGGGATGGAGCCTACAACCCAGGCATGTGCCCTGACCAGGAATTGAACAAGCAACATTTTGGTGCATGGGACAATACCCAACCAACTGAACCACACCAGCCAGTGTGAGCACTGTACTATTTCTTAAAAATATATTTTTATTGATTTCAGGAGGAAGGGAGAAGGAGAGAGAGATAGAAATATCAATGATGAGACTCATTGATTGGTTGCCTCCTGTACACCCCCTACTGGGGATTAAGCCCGCAACTGGGGTATGTGCCTTGACCAGGAATAGAACTGTCATCTCTTGGTTTATAGATCAACACTCAACCACAGAGCCACGCCAGCTGGGCTGTACTGTGATATTTTAATTTAAGAACGAAACTCAGGCTTGTGGTCCAAGACAGTGAAAGAGGAAGACCCTATACGCACCTCCCATGAACATATCAGATTTACATCTACAGACAGAGAAATTTATCCTAAGAACAGAGAGTTGACTGTTGAACAGCTTCTGCACAACAAATGAGAGAGAGAGATACAACACAGAAATGGGTTGACAGAGATATAATACTATTAGAGGCCCAATGCACGAAATTTGTACAAGAGTAGGCCTTCCTTCCCCCGGCTGCCGGCACCGGCTTCTCTCTGGCACCCGGGACCCAGGCTTCCCTCATAGCCCTGGCTTCATCCAGAAGGTCGTCTGGAAGGACGTCCGGGCTAATTAGCATATTATGCTTTTGTTGTTATAGATGGGACTCCCACGTCTAGCACACTAATCTGCAGCAGGGAGGTAGCACTAAAGTGCCTGCACCCAGACTCACCAGCCCTGGGGCACAGCAAAAAAGTCAATAGTTTAAAGGACACTGGACTATCCAGAAAGGAAATACATTAACTAACTTTAGAAAATCTGCTAACTAAGAGGGGGACTGTGGGAACTCTCTCTGGTGTCCAAGGCACTGGACGGCACCATTGTTTTGTTCCCCCTCCCCCTTGATTGCAGAAGCACAATCCTGGTTTTCTAGCCAGCCAAGGTGGTGCCAAGGTACCCCAGGTACCAGGCTAATACCAGCTCCATAGCTTGTCACCTGGATTCCATGCAATCCCTGCTTGGTTCAGCTATAGAACCTGACTCTAGTGTGGCTTGTCCCTGGGATCCCCTGTGGCCTGAACCACCTCCAAGTACACCCCAGCTGTCCTGCTAGGACAGTCTCTGCAAGGCTTGCCTCCAAGACACCCCATGGTCCACACCTGCTTCAGCTGCAGCTCTAACCTGCCTGCCAAAGTTACCCAGTACATGTTGATTATTAGTATTTTGTGAGCTCACATCCCCTATAACTTTTTCTGTTGCTTAAATTTCTATATCTAAAGTATATTCTTTGAAAGATAATTTGACTTGGCTTCTGTCTGATGCCTGAGGACTCTAGCAAACCAGGGCTACACTGGACTAAGACTTAAATTTAAGATAATTTTATTTTGGTGTTGGTGGTAGCAAATGGATGGTATTTTATCTCCTAAAATAAATATGGGTGAGTTTGTGCCCAACCGGCATGGCTCCGTGGTTGAGCATCGACCTATGAACCAAGAAGTCACAGTTGGATTCCTAGTCAGGGCACATGCCTGCCCATGCCCTGGTTGTGGGCTCGATCCCCAGTGTGGGGCATGCAGGAGGCAGCCGATCAATGATTCCCTCTCATCATTGATGTTTTTTTTTTATTCTCCCTCTTTCTTCCTCTTTGAAATTAATAAAAATATATTTTTAAAAATATGGGTGACTTTGTGATGTTTCGGCATGATAGGAATTCTTATAAGACACACTTTTTCTCTCCCTTGCCATTACCAGCTTCCCCAAAATCCACTGGCAGCCACTCCTTTTTTTTTTTTTTCTCCCCCTGTAGGAAGGGTTTTGTCATTGTTACCACAATGTTAAGAGTTTCTTACTAGTATGTTTCTTGGTGGGATGGGATAGGGGATATTTGAGCTTTAAGTAAGAGTCTCTAATTTAACTCCCCTTCTAGCTTATGCCCTAGTTTTGTCTTATGCATCTTCCTCATTTAGTCTATTAAGATTAAGCTCCAGGCTCCATGATCAGCAATGTCTCAGAAGAAATATTTGCTATATAAAGTACCTATCTGTATTTCCACTTTTTAGAAATTTTGTTCTTGGATGCTTGTTTCTTATTTGTTTGTTTGTTTGTTTTGTTTTTGTTTGTTTTTGCTTAGCTAACTGTTCATTTGTGTACTGTAAAATGTACTGTACATATTTATTCAGTCTTTTATATATTTACTCCTAAAACTGTTCATTGTAATTTCAGAGACAGAATCCTTCTCCTGTCTTCATGCATAATAACAGCTACAATCAGATATTTCTGGTAGAGCAGATAGAGCTGTTGCTTTTCTAGCAGTGTTTCAACCTCAACCAAGTCAGCCAAACTGGGTTGTTAACACACACAAATTCACATTTTATCCTTATCCTTTATCCTTAGAATCTGTGAAGTGTATTAGTAGAATTATGACCCTAAATGGTGTCTCTGTGAATTAATAGTACAGTGCCATGAACATTGAAAGTACTCAAGAAATGTTGGATGATGGTGATGATGATGATGATATGATTACATCATTGGGCTGAATAAAGTAATGATGAGCTCTTGTTGGCAAATAGGAATGATGTAAAGTCAATACCTGTGGGTATGGAAATGGTTTAAATTTGCTCGTATAGAAGGATACATGAAAAACTCTACTGGGAGCAATGCCAGTTATTACCATCTTACTCAAGGACTTTCAAACCTAATGGGAAAGACAAAATAATTTAAAATATACTTTAAATGTTATTTATAATCCACCTTGCTTCAAAATATATTTTAGTGGGGATACTTATAATTTTTCTTTTACATTACCTATAGATGGCCTGGCTAAAGTAGGTCCAGATATTAGCTTTGGAGACCAGACTAAAAAATAAACTTGCTGATTTTTTTTTTCCTTACTCAAAGGCAACATTTTCTAATGTTGGCTTTTATGGCCCAAACACAATCTGCTTACTTTACGAAGGTGGGAACCTATTCCTATTCTGACTGTGTCCACTTTCAGAAAGTTTCTCCGGGTATCCCTGACCTTTCCTACAGAGTCACTTTCATGAAAGATTCAAGTCACCAAGCAGACATAAGAGATTCTGATTCGTTTTAAGGAAATAGCCCTGTTAGATGATCCTTGCACGTGGGAGTCATGCCCGACCATTGCTCATTAAAGCTACATTCTTGCTTCCCTTTGCTCATGGAATATGCAGAGGACATACTCCCATGCAATGAGCAGATCTAATCTCAAAATGTGTGCTAACAGGCTTGCATGCTAACAATAATATTTATCTCCAGGCTGACAGCTTCCAGGTAGTCTTTTATCTCCCACTGCAAATTTGAAAATTAGCAAATTAAATCACAACGTTGTTTACATGGTACAGAAGTACTTTGTTTGGGAGGTTGTTCTTTTTCCGTTTACGCGTACGAGTATTTTAATCGCTGGAAGAGGACAAAAGCCTGTTAGCTCTCTGCTTCTGGCAGCACATCAGCTCTTGTATCTGAGGTGATCAAAGACAGTAAACACCATGTGATAGAGTGAGGGAACGAACAGTGAGAGATCCTTCTTAAATAATAGGTCTCTCTTATTGTTTTATGAAGCAGTAAAACTCTTCAAGCATCATAGGTGAAATTTGGGGAGTGCTCTGAACTACAAGATCAGAAGGGAGTAACTTCATAAACATTCCAATTGCCCTCTGGACACACAAGTATCATGGGGGGATTTAACAAGCCTGGTGGTGAAACTC
Organism: Myotis brandtii; assembly: GCF_000412655.1. Lineage (NCBI taxonomy): Eukaryota > Metazoa > Chordata > Mammalia > Chiroptera > Vespertilionidae > Myotis > Myotis brandtii. The sequence goes on along the minus strand of NW_005356870.1, from coordinate 1,046,695 downwards.
TCACTATGAACACTTTGTACTCATTGTCCACCCAGTGAGATCTTTGATATTGCAAAACAAACCATTGGAATTTGCAGTAACATGGTCATCATTGCCAAGGACATAGCTTATTTGAATCGTATAGGAGGCTATTGTGTTGCCAGGGTTCTTAAATAAAAGGAGACAGAGGAAAACCATTAAATGAATTCAGATTACATATGCACTTTCATAGTGTATTTATGGAACCCAGAATGTATTAACTGAATATGCTTGCTGCACAGTAAATTAGTTCTATTTCATGGTGAAGACTTCATTTTCTTTTAAATATTAAACAAATACTCAAATACAAGCTTATAAATGTTCTTAAAGCTATTCAGAAATTCTCTCTCAGATATGAGAGGATTAGTTGATTTGTAATGAGAATTGGTACCTATATATATAAAAGCCTAAGCAACCGTTCGACTGGCTGACCAGCCAACCAACTAGTAGCTATGATGCACACTGACCACCAGTGGGCAGAAGCTCAACACAGGAGCTGCTGAGCTGCATTCACTGGCAGCTGTGGTTCTTGGGTGACACACTGGAGCCAGAGAGGAGGGAGCCCAATTCCCAGGGTGTGTCACTGAGAACCGCCTTCTCGCAATCCGAGACCCCTCAGGGGATGTCAGAGAGCCAGTTTTGGCCTGATCCCTGCAGGCCAGCCCAAGGCACCTCAGCCTTACATGAATCCGTGCATCAGGCCTCTAGTGTGAATTATAATACAGTAAAGAACTTAGATGTATCTACAATTCATAATTTGATGATTCTCCCTATTCCTTCTTAATGAATTTGATATTCCCATTCATGCTTTTCCTTAGATCTTATTGCACATTATTTGTGCCAATAACCTGAAACACATGAAACATATCATAACCTATTAATGTATTTCCAATATTATCCTTACTAAAAGGGCTAATGTTAATAAACATTAACATGATGTCTTTCAAGAATTCATAAAAGTGGTGGGAAATAAAATGTTTTAAATTCCATGCCTCCAACTTCACATGATTCACACTCACTATCAGAAGAGCAAGTCCTTGTCTTATGTACACAAGTCCTATCTCTCTTATCTGTAACCTGTGCATAGTGAAATGTTTTGACCATTTTCCTCTTGCAATCTCTATACTAGGTCCTTTCAATAAGCTGGTCCATGACTTAATATTTTTAAACCTTTCCCAATTACTTCTTCTACCTCATTACTTGAGTACTACCCAATTTCCTCTGACCTCTTTTCATATTAAGACCATAAAAGAAGTTAAACTGAAAATCAGATTTCTGAAAATATTCTGCCTTTTCCAGATCTCTTTTTTAAAATTTCAGCTTTATTAAGGTAAAATTGACATATAATAATGTAAGATTTTTAAAGTATATATCGTGGTGATTTAATATATGTATGCATTCTGAAAGTATTCCCATATATAGCAAATTAACACATTCATCACTTCATGTATTTATTTATTTTTGGTTTGTGTGTGAGAACATTTAAGTTCTACTCTCTTAAAAAGTTTCAATTATAAAATACAATGCCATTAACTATATTAAGAAAACAGTATTTTCCCATATACCTGCACAGGTAGCATTCAATTTCTTTGCTCCTTTACTTAGAAAGAATTATCTAATTTTATGTCACCACTCCCTGTTTTTTCAACCTATTCTAATGAGGCTCTGTCCTTACTACATGTGTTAGTATGCTGGAACTTCCATAACAAATACCACAGACATTTATTTTTTCACAGTTCTAGAGGCTAGATGTCCATGATCAAATTGCTGGAAAAGCTGGTTTCTGGTACACACTCACCTTGCTTTGTCCTCACCTTGCCTTTCTTCTGTGCATATTAAGGGAGAGAGGAGAGCAAAAGAAACAGATTATATATATATATATATATACACACACACACACATACTAGTGGCCCGGTACATGAAATTCATGCACATTAAAAGAAGATTAATTAGAGGAAATATTTTAATATTGCTATTTGCCCTTTCTCTATAATAGAAGTGTCAGAGATGAAAGAAAATTAGTAAAATATATATGAAAATCTTCCTCCTGTCAGAGTCTAGGGCACGCCGCAGGACCTAGAGTTAAGTCCACGCCCACCTCCAGCGCCTCAAAATTGCACCAGACCCAGACCCAGCTGGCCCCAAATCCCACTGAGCGAGATCCAGATCTGGCCGGCCCCATCCTTGTCAAGCCCTGCTGGGCAGGGGGTGCAGCCTCAGGTCCCCCATCAAGCTCCACACGGTGGGGGGCACAGCCTCAGGCCCCCAGCCTGGTGCCAGGAAGGGGGCACAGCCTCAGGTTTCCCGGTGCACGCGGGTGGGGGGGGTGCAGCCTTAGGTCCCCCAGTGCACCCTCAGGTTCCCTGGCCCAGCATAGGGGCAGGGGGCACGGCCTGAGCCCCAGCACCAGGGCGGGCAGCACGGCCTGAGGTCCCCTGGCCCAGCACCAGGGCAGGGGGTGCACCTTGATGTCCTCCGTCAAGCCCCACCAGGCAGGAGGCATGGCCTGAGGTCCCACGTCAAACCTTGCCAGATGGGGGGCATGGCCTGAGGTCCCCTGGCCTGCACTGGGGTGGGGGGCATGGCCTGAGGTCCCCTGGCCCAGTGCCGGGGTGGGGGGTTCAGCCTGAGGTCCCCTGTCAAGCCCCACTGGGCGGGGGGTGCAGCCTCAGGTTCCCTGCCCCGGCCCAGTGCCATGCAGACTCAGGTCCCTGCTGATTGCTTGTTAAGGCTCATTACAGGAACTCAGCCTCTGCTGTGGGTGCAGACATCTTGTGTTACAGAAACCCTGCCTCTGCTGTGTGAGCCACCATATTTGTGATGATGTGGTGGTCAATTTGCATATTCCCTCTTTATCTGATAGGATATATATATATGGAGAGAGAGAGAGAGAGAGAGAGAGAGAGAGAGAGAGAGCCTTCTTGTGTCCCTTCCTCTTCTTATAAGGGCACCAATTGTATTGTTTTAGGGCCCTGCCTTTATTATTTCATTTAACCATAACTACTACCTCCATAAAGGCCCAATCTCTAAATATGCTCACATTGAGGACTGGAGCTTCAACATATGAATTTTGGGCTCACAATTCTGTTCATAACACTATTTCACTGAAATAGTTCTAGCCATCACCCACCATTGCCATTTTCATATACCAGTGTTTGGTTCTTTCTCATTGATTTATTGTACTTGTTCTCATCATTTAACATAGTTGACTGCTCTGTCCTTGGTGAAGGACTTTATTATCCTGTGTTTTATTTTATTAAAGTATTTTATTTCTTAAGATATCACCTTTGCTCCTACATTATAACTTAACTTTAACTAGAGTAAAGAAATAATTACCTGGCATAATTTTTGCATTATTTTTTTAAATATATTTTATTGATTTTTACAGAGAGGAAGGGAGAAGGATAGAGAGTTAGAAACATCGATGAGAGAAAAACATTGATCAGCTGCCTCCTGTACATCCCCTACTGGGGATGTGCCCGCAACCAAGGTACATGTCCTTGACTGGAATCGAACCTGGGACCCTTGAGTCCGCAGGCCGATGCTCTATCCACTGAGCCAAACCGGTCAGGGCAATTTTTGCATTATTTTTATCATAGATCTACGTGATTTCTTGGCAGCATTTGACACTGTAGGTCAAAGGTCTACAAAGTAGGACCCACATAAACTAGAGTTCAAGATAACACATGGGTGCAAACAAATACATAAAACTTTAGTATGCATTTATTTCATCTTATAAAAGAAATTAAACTACTTAGATTTAATCAGTGCCCTCATCAGTTTAAAATGTCATGTAGGATTAGGAGTATCCTGAGGGAAGTGTGGGGTACTCCATATTGATGGTGGTCAGTGGTGCAAATCTCATTCAGCCCTTTTCAGCATATTGAGAAGTAGTTTAATTTAAGTGTGCTCACTTAAATTGATTTAAGCAGGATATAAAATTTAGGCTTTAAAATCTTGGCAATGATTTATAATTAAATAAGGAACATTTTATAGCATACAAGGTGGCTTGCTTATTACATGGAAAAAAACTTCGAAAGAATTTTGTTTTATAAAAACATAACTATAAAAAAGGCTGAATAATGGTGATATGACATCTAGCAGTTATTTACACACACACACACACACACACACACACACACACACACACACACACAGGTTCTGTCAAGAAAATGTTAACATTTTTTACAATGAGCAAAAACAACTTTTCCCCCCAGACAATAAAATTCATTTTATGGAGAAATTAAAAGGAATTGGAAGTATGTTTTCATAATTAAATGACTTAGTTTCTGAAAACATGTAAATGCATCAAAAAAAACACTTGGAAACAGAGTTTTCTAACATATTTATAAATCTTCTCAATGAAAAGTTTCATTATGTTTGAAATCATAATTTGTAAATGGGACTGGAAAATAATCATCATGACTTACTAAGAATAGCTAATAATTCAATTTTAAAATGTGGCTCCATGTCTTTGTCAGTTAACTTTCTCTACGAATGCCATTAAAAGCAAGAATTACTTAGCACAATATCTATTAAAATCTCAGCTGACTTCCTTACTTGACATTAACAAGCTGTTCCTCAGATACACATGGATATTCAAAGACCCAAAGTAGCCAGAAAATATCCTAAAACAAACAGAATTGGAAGACTCACACTCACTGATTTCAAAACTTAATACACAGAGTAATCAAGACTGCATAAGGATAGACATATATAGATCAATGAATGGGATTAAGAGTCCAGAAATTAGCTCTTGCATTTATGTTCAATAGATTTCCAATAAGGATACCATGGCCATTGAATGGCTAAATGTTCAGTGAAATAAAAACAAAATATTTTTACCTCGAAAGACTCTTTTTAGGCAGCTGTTTTACATAGAATTGACAAAACATGGCACAGCGTTCTTTGGATAGTGTCAGCAGTGACAGACACCCAGACAAATTTGAGATAGAAGAGGTCAACCTCACAGAATACTAGAAGTTGAGAATGTCTTGGACATACTACAAGAGGGCAGCAATTCGGGAGACACTTGCAGAAATTCTCTAGTTGAATACCGTTTGGTGCATGGATGTGTGGAACTACTAGAGGTCTTGAAAGAACCACATAAGGAGATTAGAAGGACCAATCTTTGGGGCTCACACATGACAGGAACAGTTCTTGTTCCAACCAACCAAACTGGTAAACCCATAATTTGCAGGACATTGGGAGGGTACTCAGAATGTTCTTGCCTCAATAAGAGAGAAATAACAGCTTTACACAAAGTGCTTCTCTGATACAACCTTACAAAATTTAAAAGCAAGATATGAAAAGGTAAAACTATAATGTCCAAGAGGGAAAATGCACTGAGAATAATTGATGGCAGATTAGACATTACAGAGGAAATATTAGTGAATTTAAATACATAAGAATATGAATGACCAAAAGTAAAGTAAAAGATTTTATAAAGTTTTTACATAGAAGTTCTTGAATAGATAAAGGTTGTAAAATTTACTTGGGGCTGTTACTATTGCCTACAGCAATTAATTGAAAAAAAACACACCATCCTTTTGGCAAATGACTTTCAGTTACCACTTGTCCACTTAGCCAGCCACTGTTGCACAGTGAACAAAATATATGATTGACCTTGCTGTCCCTGTGTCCGGATCATAAGAATGAAAGTTGACCTTAGGAAAAAGAACAGTCCATCCATTAAAACAGAATGTATAGTCCAGTATACTATGTTGGTACAGTTACAGGGAAATGGGTAATTATTTGTGGGATATTTAATTATTTCATCCTATAAATATTTACTGATTAATTTCTATGTGCCAGGCACTATTCTAATAGGTTGGGGTGCAAAAGTGGAAAAAACAAACAATCAGGAGCAACCCTGCCCCATAGAGCTTACATTCAAGTTGGATGAGGAGGAGGTTAGTGAAAGTCAAAACTTAAAAATAATTTTGTATTATGTTAGAATTTATAAGTACTATAGAAATAACTAAGAGAGTAGAAGAGGAAAGAGGTGTGGAGAAGAGATAAGGAATATGGCCATTTTTTCTTTTGGATGTCTATTCTCAGGGAAATAAGAAGCAACCTCATCAGCAGAAGATGTGTTAAAAGTTTGAACTAGGGCATAAGAGATGAAAGAAATAGTGACCTGGGAATGTGGGAAAGTGAATTTTTTAGGAAACTTGTAGGATTACCAAACAGCATTGAGAAACCATTTGTGATTTGAGGTATAAACTTGAAATAAATCCAATCAATGTGATATATGTTTTTCTTCAGCCATCTTTAACTGAACAGGTACAGACAGGAACATGTAGAGAATGAATTGGATTAGACCTGCATTTCATGTCATTTAATTATGTTCCCTATCATCTGACTGTAAACCTCAGGGATATTTAATCTCAGGTTTTTATTTACTTTTCATAGCCAATGGTTCACTAAGTTATTCAATTATTCATTAATTTGTTCAACTAATGTGTATTGACTACCTCTACTGTTTATAGCACTGTGGCAAACAGGAAAAATATCCATGTCCTCAAGAAATATTAATATACTGTAACACAACATAATACAATAGCATAACATAACATATCATAACATAACATAACATAACATAACATAACATAACATAACATAACAACAACATAAAATACTGTTGGGGAAACCAGCTGTGCACCATGTGACTTAAGAGAGGACTACTCCATGGTAGCCCAAAAGAGTGTTGGTAGGCTGGCTGTGTGCTAAGGGAAAGCTTCCCAACAAGAGATGGCCCAGATAGATTTTGAAGGACCTTAATGAATTAGCCAGAGAAGGCATTACAGGTGGGTGAAATGCCTTTAGAGAAGCATGTTGCAATGGGAGAGCATAGTATGTTCAGGGAACTGACATGGTTCAGCTTTAAAGGGTCCAAATTTTCAGGTGAAGAGTGTCAAGCAACAAGAAAATGAGAAGGGAGAGAAAAGCAGGGATCAAATCATGAAGAAACACATCCCATGGTAAGAAGTTAGGATTTTATCAAGAAGATAAGGAGTTCTTAAGGGTTAAGTGAGGGACTGACATGATCACAGTTAGTCTTCATTTTTTAAAAATTTATTTATTTTTTATCTTCTGTGTGGGTTTTTAGGTTTTATAAAAATCTTTATTGTTGAGAGTATTACAGATATCCTCTTTTTTTCCAACTATTGCCCCCCTCAACCTGGTTCCAATCCAGCCCCAGGCCTACACCGCCCTATTGTCTGTCTGTGTCCATAGGTAATGCATATATGCATATAAGATCTTTAGTTAATCTCTCTCTTTCCCCTTCCCCTTTTCTCTCTGAGATTTGTCAGAGTGTTCCGTGTTTCCATGCCTCTGGTTCTATTTTATTCATCTGTTTATTTTGTTCACAGTTAGTTTTTTAGAAAGACCATTCTGACAATCCTGTAGGTAATGCATTGAAGAAGGCAACACTTACGCCAAAAGACTAAGGGTTAACCTGCTAGGCACTTTAGGTTTTCAAGGATATATTTTCTATTTATAGACTAGTTCCTAAACTTCTTGCCTTGATCTATACATCCCACTTTGTCTTTGCTCTCTGTAGTTGTATAGCCACTAACTTAGGTGTGTTTTGTTGTTATTATGCCAATGTTGGCTCCTTGAACTTAACGCATACCTTCACCTTTTCAATTACGCTCTTGTTCCTTTTGACTTCAATACTCTATCCCAGCTTTGCAATGCATCCTTGAACTTACTCATATAATGACACTTTCAGACAAACCTGAGACTTCCTCCCTTTGGAGCTTGTCCTTATCTCATGGGTGAGACTAAATTAGGAACTGAAGAATGACAATAGAAATTAAACAAAAACATATAGTTCTGTAGTATTTAGAATATATAATTGCTATTAAATACTGGTAATAAACTGGATATGGAGGGTAATTGAGAAAGGGGAATATAGACTAATTTTCAAAATTTAGTTTCTGTACTAAATGCACAATATAACCAACACTAAAATGTGGAATCTGAGAGGAATGGGAACATGTTTTCAAAGAAAGATGATAGTTTGAAGTTAAAGATCTCTATAAGAGGATGTTAGTAAACAGTTTAATACACAAGTTAGGCTAAGGAGAAAGTCTGGCTGCAAGGTAAAAATATGTGTGCCATATCCATAGAAGCAGTCATTAAGGCCACAAGTTGACACAAAGCCACCCTTAGCAATGATAGAGATGGAGGAAAAACTCATGGGAAAGGCTGGGAAAAGGTATTGAAGATAAAGAAAACTAGGAGGGGATGTCACAGAAGCCAAAGTAGGAAGGTCTAGTCAACGACGGCAAAACAACTCCAAAGACTCCGCCTCCTTAGGCCTCTTAAGTCAGTTTTCTCTTTCCCATTCCCACTGCTTCCGCCCAGGTTGATGAGCTTATTCAATTGCTAGTATTTGTCTGTCAAACTGTAAGTGGTTTTCAATTCATCCTTCATAGCTGTCAGAGTTATCATGTAAACAAAAGAGCTCATGTTATTTTTCTTACCCAAATACCTAAAACCTCACAACTTGGACAGTCAACTCCAAACATTTTATCTAATGTTCATATTCCTCCGTGTGATGGTCCCAAGCAATCTTTCCAAATTCATCATCCTCCAGCATTCCGTTCATCCTTGTATTCCATTAACAGCTGATCACCAACATTCCTGGACCAGGAAGGCACCTTCAATCCTCCCAACTTTGTACATACTCTAGAATTTCCCTTACCCTAGATCACCAAGATACCCCTTCACATATATACCAAACATTTTTCATCCAATTATTCATATGCTAATTCCTTGTAAAGCCTTTTCTGACCCTACTGATCACAAATATTTTCTTTTCCTGCAATGTGAACACTTTATGCATCTATTTTTACACTTAATTTTATTCAATCTTTTCATAAATAAAGTTTCATAGTTATACATTTCTTAAAGTGAGTGACCCAGTCTTTTTTTTTAATGCTGGTAGTTTCTACCCTTCTACCCTTCTAAGTCCAACCTTCCAAATTTTGTATCATTGCCATATATTTATTAAAATAGTTGATTTTTGAATTCTGAATTAGTTTGGGCCAAATTAAAAAGTTTTCTATATAAGCGTGTGCATGTGTGTGTGTGTGCATCTACACATATGCACATGTGTGCATACTTGCATGCCTATGAGATATTGTGAGTTTGGATCCAGACCACCTCAATAAAGCAAATATCACAATAAAGGAAATGACTTTTGTTTCCCAGTGCATAAAATGTTATGTTTGTACTACATTATAGTCTATTAAGTATGTGCTAGCATTAAGTCTAAAAAATCAATGTACATACCTTAATTAAAAATTATTACTAAAAATGCCTACCATCTGAGCCTTCAGTGAATTGCAACCTTTTTTACTGGTGGAGCATCTTTGCCTCCATCTTGATGGCTGTGGTAGTTGCTGAAGGTTGGAGCGGCTATGGCAATTTCTTAAAACAAGACAACAATGAATTCTGTCACATTGATTGACTCTTCATTTCACTTGAACATTTAGAAATCATTTTGTAAGGTTATTAATTGACATAATTTCAATATTGTTGCATCTCCAGGAATAGGGAAGCCCAAGGACAAGAGAGAGAGAAGGGGTAGGACTGGTTGATGGACCAGTCAGAACACACACAACATCTATGATTTAGTTCTCCATTTATATTGGCACAGTGCATGGCAATTACAACAGTAGTGTCAAAGATCACTGATCACAGATAAAGTATAGTAGTAATGATAAAGTTTAAAATATTGTGAGACTTACCAAAATATGACACAGGGACATGGAATAAGCAAATGTTCCTGGGAAAATGGCACCCATAGATGAATTCAATGGAGGGTTGCCATAGGCCTTTGATTTTTAAAAAATGCAGTTATCTGCAAAGTGCAATAAAGAGAAGCACAATAAAATGAGGTCTTCCTGTACAGTAGATCAATGACAGCTTGCTCATTTTCCCCCAAAAGTGTTTACAAGTTTTAAATAATTTATCTTATCAGAATCTAGGGGTTTTTATTTTCCATGTGTTAAATGCGATGTGTGATACTTGATATTAAGCACACAGATGCTAACTGAAATTCTTCTTCTACTGAAGAGAAACTGAGGCCCAGTGAGATGTAATAATTCACTCCTAATGATACTTATTCCAGCTGTACACTCTGGAAATCTTCCAAATCACTCAATAGCATCTTAGATTTGAATCTATTATGCAGAGTTACACATTTGTGGCTTTTAAGAATGTCAGGGCAGAGAGGTGCTTCAGGATAATCTAATAATAATAACCACATTTGAGGAGTTTCCACCTGGCACTGTGTTAGGAATGTTACAAACATCATGATTAATACCCACAATGACCTTGTGAAGTGGGTGTTTCTATCCCCATATTAATGATACATTTATTTTTAACAGGATGAAGTAGGTTAACCTGTACTCACTACCTAGCAAATGATAGAGCTAAAGTTCAAGTACAGAGCTAAATTTCAAAGTCCATGCTCTTAACAATCCTATATAATAAAAGGGTAATATGCAAATAGACTGAACAGCAGAACAACTGAACAACCAATCAAAGAGAAATATGCTAATGATATGCTAAGGCTGCTCAACCACTCGCTATGACATGCACTCTCCACCAGGGGGCAGACAGTCAACCAGTCGACCAGTCACTATGATGTGCACTGACCACCAGGGGGCAGATGCTCCGACCAGTAGGTTAGCTTGCTACTGGTGTCCAGCTGATCGAGACTGAGCGAGATGGGGCAGACATACCCTGGAGCCCTCCCACGGTTTCTCCCCAACCTGATTGTGCACCGGTGGGGTCCCTTAGCCTGGCCTGCGCCCTCTCACAATCCAGGACCCCACAAGAGATGAGCCAGTTTCAGCCTGATCCTGCAGGCCACGCCCCTTGGGAGGGTGCCAGATGCAGGGCTCATGGCTGGCAAGCGCTGCTATGGCAGCACGAGCTTCTCCCAATTGGGACTGATTAGGCGCGAGCCCGCAGCAGGCACAGTCGGGCCGGAATGAACAGGAGCGGCAGGTAGGAGCTACAGGCAGCATTGGACTGCAGGTTTCAGCTCAATCCCTGCAGGCCACCCAGAGGGATCCCACTCATGCACAAAATTGTGCACTGGGCCTCTAGTTTAATAATAAATATTAGTTGACTTTTACTATTGATGAGAATAATATGATATCAATTATAAAACTGGTTTAGAGAATTTCATCAGCAATGGGAGAAAAAGTTGTTAGAATGAACCAATGAAAATGAATTTGCTTAACTCTCATATATTTTATCCTACCAAGCTTTTAGTTTGTCTTGTTATCCATTTATCCATTCATTCACTCAACAAAATTCTATTGAGTACCTACTATGAGCCAGCAGTATTCTAAGCACTTCTGGGACATATTTAGGAGAAAATAAAAAAAGGCCCATCCCCTCACAGAGCTTACATTTTAGTAAGGGTAAGACAGAAAGTAAACCAAAATCATGATAAGTGAACTAAGTATACAGTATACTAGAAGATAGTAAGTACCATGGAGATGTTTTAAAATTAGAAAAGTAGATAAAAATTGTGGGATGAGGGACTGTATAGTGGCCTTGGAGGAACAGCACTCCCGGCAGAAGGAACAGCCAGTGCAAAGGTATGAGTGCATGTTGGAGGAATAATAAGAACCGTGTGCTGGAACAGAGTGAGGGGGGGGGTGAGCTTTGAGAAGAGAGATCTAAGAGATGCTCAAAGAGAGGAGTAGATCTCTGCTCGACAAGAACATGCTATATTTCTGTGTTCCTACTTTATCTCAGTCTCTCTGCCTTTTATTTTGCTTCTGCCCTTTCACAAGTTTGGGTCAGAAAATTGATGGTGCCATGTAGTGATTTTATTACTATTACATAAGTGGAAACCTCATTTTAACAGCTGCTGATCACTAGAGTGAAGTCTACATAAAATTTAGAACACGCCCCTCCATGGATTCAAGACCAAAGCAGAAGAGTGGATAGCTGAGTTCAGATTACAGCTCTGAGCCTCCCTGACCCTGGGCTCTGTGCAGACCTTGTCTTTTCTTTGAGTTGATGTTCACCCTCAGTGGTAGAGATTCTCTAGTAAAATTCATGGGTATTTACTCCAGAAACTGATGAAAAGTTTTGAATCTAGCAGGCATCGTTTTCTAAAATTTATTGTAAATTATTATGGGGTACACTGGACCCCTGACCTGAACACTAGACAAATACTTAGTAAGTGGAAAATTTACAGTAAAAGCTTGAGACTTAAGTTCTTAAATCCTAAATGTCAAAGCTCATAAACCCTTATGGCTGCTGCTCTGCCCTTGAATTCACTCTGAGTAAGCACCTTACAACTTTCTCAAAGGGTGAAGATCTCCACTATGAGTCAGAAGTTTTGTTGTTGTCCTTGTCTTTAACAAAAAAAAAAATAATGATTTCTCCCTCAGGAATAACTGTTCATCAGATAAAGTCTCAAAAGACATTCTACTGATTAGCATCTCTGAGTAAGACACAGGTTTTAAATCCTGGATAAGCTTTACCCCAGATTATCTCTGGGAGAAAAAAAAAACACACAAAACACCCGGAGAAGAGATTTTAAGTTTGGTCTCTCTTTTTGTTCTTATGATAAAGACTCCCCCTCCCCCCACCCCCCAAACCAATAAGCAACCCATTGGCCAGAAGCCAGAGCTGGCTCATAGAAAATTCAAGTCTGAAATGGACAGCAGGAAGCTGTCCTTTTGTGCAATATCTCAAGAAAAGTAAAACAAATTTGATCATTATGAAGCCTGTGTCGCCTCATTGCTAGGCAGCACTCCCCAACATCCTTGCCATTTCATGAATGGTGAGAGCTCTTCACAATGACAGCCTGCCTTGTCCTAACTTGCGATTAGCATCAGTCACCCTGGAAACCTACTCAGAGGTCTTGAACAAGTCTATTTTTCCCCCTGGAAATAAAAGGAAAGCAGTGAATTTTAGCTAACATTTCCTAGATCCTCATTCTGTGCCAAAGTCCGTTCTCAATGCTTTTTTGGTCCAAATGTTGAAGACTGGGAGCAGAAGAAAAAGCTGCCCCATGTAGCCAGACTCCGGGCAGAGTGAATATTCCCCAGAGAAAAGATGGAATTAGAAATCAAAACCTTTAAAATATTGCACTTACTCATGTCGACTAAATATTCAAAGAGCCAGCATGAACATTTTCTCTAATGGAAGAGAAAAAAAAAATCTTCATATAATCCATTTCATCTATCTGAATAAGCTAAAATGCTAGTTGACGCTGATTGTTTTATTTGGCACCTAAGTATGTGAACGTTGTTTTTTTATTCTTTGCAGATTAGTAGCAGCGGCAGGATTGTGCTGAGCATCTGGCAAGTCAGTATTTTAGCACTAACTTTATTTTTCGTGGATGAAGTTGGTGACTGGACCAAAAAAGAAAAAAGTGGGGGAAGGGTTTCTGATCAGCATTCCAGAGACCAGAAGAGTAATTAAGCTTTGGCTAACAATATTGAAATGAAGAATTCTGAGGCAGGAATCTTAAATGAGTAGAAAGATGATCCCAGAGGTACCAGGAGTCTCTAATTACAAACATGTGTGTGTGTTTTTAATGACTCTGAGCCATTTCTATTTTTAAAAAATATATTTTTATTGATTTCAGAGAAAGAAAGGGAGAGATAGAAATATCTATGATGAAAAAGCATCATCAATTGCCTGCCTCTTGCATGCCCACTGGGGATCAAGCCCACAACCCAGGCATATGCCCTGATTGGGAATTGAACCATGGCCCTCTAGTTCACAGGTCAATGCTCAACCACTGAGCAACACTGGCCAGGTTGTTTTTGTTTTTATGTCTTTATATATGGCTTTTCTACATCTTCCCAAACGGATGGGCTTGACTTCTTTATCTGGATTATTAAAAGTTATGGCAGGCAGTGGTCTCAGTGTCTTGCTGAGCAAGATGTCAACATAGCTACTTGATGAATTCATGAGAAATATAAGCCATGGTTGATGATGCTAGGGTCAGTGCTTGGTAAAAGTATGAAGCAACAGAATTTCATTCTCAGAGACAGTGAGTGTATGGTGGAAAGACTATTAAATTAGAAGGCAGGGACCTTAGGTCAAATTCAACTGTTGCTCTGTCCTGTTTATATGACAGCTGCTCTATGACCTTCTCTGGGTCAGTGTAGTGGGGTTCATAATGTTTTCAAAGTTACCTGAGTAAGCATGATTTCATTATGAATGGGAAAAATAGTAAACTATGTAGCACCAAATAAGAACTATGAATATTATTTTTACCTTAGTCCCCAATAAAATATTTTCTCTTTGTGGTTATTCTCACTGTGACCTCTTTTTGACAGCTCAAGTGTTTCTCCATACCTGACCCCATATCAGGGCCTAGACATCAAAGTTAGCATGCTGAATAAAGAGAGTGAAGTCTGGGAATTTGACAACAGTTAACAAGTAGACAGGAGATACATTTGGGGACAGAGGACCTGATTTCAACTTTCTCAAATCATTCAAATCGTTCAGTAGAAGTGTCCTGTGTCATGCTTTTGTCATGTTTCAATAGCTACAGACCAAAAACGTTATGTGGTACAACAGAATGAGCAATGCAACTACTACTACTCCACTTAAAACTTTTCAGCAACTCCCAATTGTTATTAGAATAGCATCCAAATCCTTAGTATGACTTCATCACCCTCCCAATGTGTTCCAGCTATCCTTCCAGACATAATGAAATTAGTTTCCTTGCACTTCTCTCTCTCTCTCTCTCTCTCTCTCTCTCTCTCTCTCTCTCTCTTTCTCTCTCTTCATCTCTCTGCCTTTCTCTCAACTGCATGCCTTCACTCTTTCATTGTCTTAGACAAGAAAAAGACAGAGCAGGAATGAAGAAATTCCAACTCATATTCAGGTCCCACATTTTCTTACCCTCACTCCAAAAGTTGTACCTGATCCCTGTCCAACCACCAACATTCCCCTTGGGCTCTTCAGTTACAGCTCATTGAACTTTATTGCCTTTTGCTTGCTCTGTTGCTCCTTTTGGCCTCATGCCTAGCTCAGTGCCTGCAACATGAACTTACTATATATTTCACATATTTGTTTAATTGAACTGACAAAAAAACAGAAGAACATAGTACCTCTATCAACTGTGATATTATAACTTGGATTAGCCTACCTGTTTTGTTGTTGTTGTTTAGCCCCAATGTTATAATCTATAAAAGAGAAACTTGATTATATCTTCTTTTAAATATGATGCTTTGGTATCTAAAAATATTTTCTCCAAAGAAAACAGCATCGACAAAGAGGGACTCAGTCATTTCCTCAGTAGCAATACCCAGAAATTACAGGCTATAGATTGGGTAGAGCATTCACAAAGAACTGAAAGAGTTCACATGTTCATATCTCAAGAGATGATCATAAACATTGGACTCCTGATATTTAGAAAATGCCCATACAATTATAATGATGATTAAATTCTTAATATTATGACAACTTCACATTTTATGGTCTTGTTTTGTAACTCAATCAATCTTCATGCAACTTACAATTTATTGTAGGCTTGAATTAACTGTAGAAGGACTCTCTTTCTCTCCGTTTGAGAGCTGATTTGGCAAATCCCCCTCAAATGACTTCTGAGTGGAACTAGTGGGAAGGAAAATGAGAGGAAGAAAAATAGACATACATATTATTCAAAGAGAGAATAAATCTATTGAGGATAGACATGCTATTAATATTCTGAACCACATGGTCAAACAAAGTTATGTTTCCTGTACAGGATAAGAAGCTGTAGGGTAATAAACAAAACTTTCTGTGGCTTCATCTTTCCAGCTGTTTGTGGAAATACTTGACATTTAACAACATGCGCTTGGCTGGTTGAACAGAAAATGAAATTTTCACATCTTTCCGATAACTCTCCACAAGGCAGATCTTGGTCCTTACTGCTGCCAGATGTCTTCCGAAGCCTAGAGTGGAATTCCTGCAAAGGGAGCTTCACCTGCAGTGACAACAAAGGGTGGGGCGACACAAAGCAATGGCAAGAAATAGTTCTTAAAATGCAGCATTTTTTTAGGGTATTTCTTATTCTTCTGCTGAGAAAGGAAAAAAAAATCAGTATGAATTCTGGCACCTGAGTTATCTTTGGTACCCCTAGTCTCACAAAAATAATAATCTTTAGCAAATAAAAGATGGTATTGTGTCATCGTCACCTTTGCCAAGTTCATGCATTCTGATTACAACACTCTGTTGGGAGAAACATGAAAATGAGATGTGGGCAGCTTATTTAGCAATTGATTACCCCCCCTCTTTTTTTTTTCTTTGCTGAACTCTTAAAACACTGGAACAATGCCATTGCTAAGCAACAAAATGGACATTTCTTTTCAAGATGCAAGTGAATAGGAAGGTATAAGGTCTGTTCAATCAGAACCGGCACAGACGTGTCAATCTGTGCTCATCGGGGTATGGAATGGGGGTCACTCTTTCCTCTTTCCAATGTGAACTTGCCCAAGTCATTCCATATGTTTAGACCTCAGTTTTCCAATGTGTAAAAGAAGGTAATTGCATTAGGTTAGTATTTCTCACATTTTACTTGCATCAGAATAATCTGAAGAAGATATTCTTATAATGTCTGATTTAGAGAACTTTGGAGATTATCCAGGTGTTTGTATTTTTAAACAATCCATTAGTAATTTTTAAAATATATATATATTTTTTATTGATTTCAGAGACGAAGGAAGAGGGAGAGAGAGATATATTTCCCATTAAAATACCAACGGCATATTTCACAGACCTAGAACGAACTCTCCAAAAATTCATCTGGAACAAAAAACGACCCCGAATAGCTGCAGCGATCCTGAGAAAGAAGAAAGTAGGTGGGATCTCAATACCAGATATCAAGCTGTATTACAAAGCCACTGTTCTCAAAACTGCCTGGTACTGGCACAAGAACAGACATATAGATCAATGGAATAGAATAGAGAGCCCAGAAATCAGCCCCAACCAATACGCTCAATTAATATTTGACAAAGGAGGCAAGAACATACAATGGAGTCAAGACAGTCTCTTCAATAAATGGTGCTGGGAAAATTGGACAGATACATGCAAGAAAATGAAACTAGACCACCAACTTACACCATACACAAAAATAAACTCAAAATGGATAAAGGACTTAAATATACGACCGGAAACCATAAAAATACTAGAAGAATCCAAAGGCAACAAAATCTCAGACCTATGCCGAAGCAATTTCTTCACCGATACAGATCCTAGGGCATTGGAAACTAAAGAGAAAATAAACAAATGGGACTACATCAAAATAAAAAGTTTCTGCACAGCAAAAGAAACCATCAACAAAACAACAAGAAAGCCCACTACATGGGAGAACATATTTGCCAACATTATATCTGATAAGGGCCTAATCTCCAAAATTTATAGGGAACTCATACAACTTAACAAAAGGAAGATAAACAATCCAATCAAAAAATGGGCAAAGGATCTAAATAGACACCTTTCAAAAGAGGACATTCAGAAAGCCAAGAGACATATGAAAACATGCTCAAAGTCACTAATCATCCGAGAGATGCAAATCAAAACAACAATGAGGTACCATCTCACACCTGTCAGACTGGCTATCATCAACAAATCAACAAACGACAAGTGCTGGAGAGGATGTGGAGAAAAAGGAACACTTGTGCACTGCTGGTGGGAATGCAGACTGGTGCAGCCACTATGGAAGACAGTATGGAGTTTCCTCAAAAAACAAAACATGGAACTCCCATTTGACCCTGTGATCCCACTTCTAGGAATATATCCCAAGAAACCAGAAACACCAATCAGAAAGGATCTATGCACCCCTATGTTCATAGCAGCACAATTCACCATAGCTAAGATTTGGAAACAGCCTAAGTGCCCATCAGTAGATGAATGGATTAGAAAACTGTGGTACATCTACACGATGGAATACTATGCTGCTGTAAAAAAGAAGGAACTCTTACCATTTGCAACAGCATGGATGGAACTGGAGAGCATTATGCTAAGTGAAATAAGCCAGTCAATGAAGGAAAAATACCACATCTCCTCACTCATTCATGGATAATAAAGACCTTTACAAACTTTTGAACAATAAAAAAAAAAAAAGAAAATAATCCTCATGTAAATAAATAGTGATCATCTATTATATTTTTATTTAACTCATTAGTGATGAAACCAAAGATATGAAAAAAATTATTCTAAAATATGTAAAAATTGGGATTTTCTATAATCAATGAAATAGAGTGATACTGATCTAAGATTCTTATATTTGATTAAAAATAAATTGGGTCATATCTTACATTGCAATAAAATCACAGACTTTAAGTTACCTTTCCTAGTTACAGAAAAATAAGTCAACTTGTTTTATTGCTGTTCTTAAATTAACCTCTAGCTTCATCCAGTTATAAAATATCTGGACCATCATTGATAGTAAACAGGATGTCAAATACATAATCCCCAAGAAAGTTGTAACTTAGGTAAAAATGTTGGACAATATTTTACAAACTTTTACATAGTCAATGTTTTCCTTTATTTTCAAATTTAGGGATGCTTTATTTTATACACTCTGGAACAGTTATTTTCAGTGTTAAGATTAGCAGTAGATCTTTCCCTTAGAAAAATTTATTGTAGATCAAGAGAGATTGTATCAGTACAGGTGACACTAAAGTCCGTGAGACCATAAAGGAAGTCACTGTAATAGTGTAGGCAAGTGGTGATAAATGTTTCAACAGGGAAAGCAGTGAATGGTACATGGGAGTTGGTACATAAATATTAATTGACTAAATATGTCAAAGTATAACTTAAAGTAAACAACTGACTCCAAAAGCTACCCATTGGCAAAAGTAAAAGAATAAAATATTGATTACATAGACAGGTCTTTTAAAAGTATTCCAAGATTTGAGACTATATTTTTCTCACCTATTGCTATGACATCTACTACTTTGTTAATGGCTTCCAATAGAAATGCACTAATATTTTCTTTGCCATTTATCTTTTGTGATTGCACTTGCTGTTCCCACTGCTTGGAAAATTCTTCCCTTAGATACTCACATAGCTTGCTCATTCACTTCCTTCAGGTTTCTGCTCATGTGGCATCTCTTCTCAGATACTTTCTTGACTACCTTCTCTGTAATAGCAATCTCACTCTCCATACTGCTTAGCCTGTTTTCCTTTCCTTCATAGCTATAAATATTAACATCTTCATAGTTATAGATATTAATATCAATGTTTATGTGTTTTTAATGAGCTTTATTTTTTAGTATCACAGCAAAATTGAGTGCAAAGTACAGAGAATTCCCATAAACCTCCTGCCTCGTGCCCCATAGCCTTCCAACTACTAACATCCCAAACCAGGATGGTACACTTGTTAAAAACAGTAAACCTACACTGTCATGCTATTATTATAGAAAGTCTAAAATTTAAGTTAGAGTTCATTCTTGGTGTACATTCTATAGATTTTGACAAATGGACAGTGACATATACCCACCATAACAGTATCATACATAAAGTTTCACTGAACTTTAACTCAAGTGTTTCACCTCTTTATCCTTTTATTCCCCCAATCCCTAGAAATCACTGATATTTTATCATTATAGGAGTAAAAAAATTCCAAAATCCTTATTTTACTTTCTCAAAGAATGATAACATCTTTAGAGTATAGGCACCATATTGCATATGTGCTTTCTAACCTATAAGTACCTAATAAAGGTGTTCCTGTCATAGAAGAACTATAAGACTGCTGGTTGATTGCTGACTGATTGACTTTGGAAAATGTAAAAATGGAAAAGAACTGACACATAGTAGTGTGAGGCAGCATAGAAAAAGGCAGATGATTTCTTAGCTGTAGTTGTTTATTTTCTTATTTTAAAGTGTTTTCTTTAATTCACCCAATCCATTGCTGTTTTTAAGTGCAATGAGAATAAATAAGTGTGGAGACTGATAGGCTATGTGTTCCAAAGATTCATATTAGAACTTGCTCTAGTGTCAGGAAACAACTTAGAAGCCTAACAGAGTTAAGCATGTCTAAAGTGCTTGTGCTAATGTTTCCCAGAAGCTAACTAGATACATAACTTGTTGCCTGGCAACCTCAGGACTCAAGCTTTCACTCCAGTCTGGAGCCACTTCTCTGATGTGGGTCCATGGTTATTTTGGAAACTCACCTCAGAACACTGTGATCTGGTGTCAATAGTAAAAGAAAATTAGAAGATGAGAACAATTTTCCAGAAAATTTATAAAATAATTCCGTTGCTCTAATTTACCCCAAATCATTAAATTTTTGACATGGAAACTCTCAGATTTGGATGTACTTTATCATCAGCAACATGATGATTAGTAATGGGTGTGAAGAATTCATTTCTTTTCCAGGGTGAATGAGAGTACTAATTTTTAGGCTGTGGCTTAGAGATGGTAGTAAATTTTAGGAATTAGAAAGTTGCCTCATTCCATAGCTGGGTCACTTGCTCCTCAATTGCATGCTAAATATATTTGTAGCTTAAGATTTTACAACACTGACATGAGAGATGGTATGTAAAGCTCTTTACATAAAATAAATCATTTAATCATCACAAGGATCATACAAGATTGGTGCTGTTATTTATTGCTCAAGTTGAAGAAACCAAAACACAGAGAGATCAAGTAACTAAGAAATGTCACAAGGTCATGATTAATGATTAAGCTAGGATTTGGGCCTATGGGGCTTGACTCTAGATTTTGTTTCACTAAAGCTCAGGAGCCAATATGATGTTTGTGTGAGTTTAAGAAATTCTACACTAAAATTTAAAG
Source organism: Myotis brandtii (assembly GCF_000412655.1). NCBI lineage: Eukaryota > Metazoa > Chordata > Mammalia > Chiroptera > Vespertilionidae > Myotis > Myotis brandtii. The sequence continues at coordinate 1,025,884 of NW_005356870.1, read as the reverse complement.
AGGAGAGAGAGAGAGAGAGAGAGAGAGAGAGAGAGAGAGAGAGAGAGAGAAAGGGAGAGAAATTCTACACTAACACAGCAGTGGCTTCAATGAATTTATTTGTACCTTGAAAACTTATCATCCGACTCTGACAGTTGGATTTCTGCATTGTTCATATGGCCAAATCCCTATCTCCTACGAACATTCTATTTTCCAGATCCTGGCTCTTCCCAAGCTGAACAATATACTCTGCCCAGAAACTTTGTGAGTTAGAAAACAAACATTATTTTTGATGACTGGTTCACTCAATCACCTATTTGCTTATTTATTTATTATTTAGCAGCAATACACTTTTTGAAGGGTGGGAAAGGGAATTCCAGGCAAAATGAACACCACAAGAAATAGCAGGGGGATTAACAAATATTTCTTGAGTGCCTACTATATGACAGGCATTGCTCTAGGTCAGTGGTTCTCAACCTTCTTAATACTGCGACCCTTTAATACAGTTCCTCATGTTGTGGTGACCCCCAACCATAACATTATTTTCATTGCTACTTCATAACTGTAATTTTGCTACTGTTATGAATCGTAATGTAAATATCTGATATGCAGGATGTATTTTCATTGTTACAAATTGAACAGAATTAAAGCATAGTGATTAATCACAAAAACAATATGTAATTATATATGTGTTTTCCGATGGTCTTAGGCGACCCCTGTGAACGGGTCATTCGACCCCCAAAGGGGCCGCGACCCACAGTTTGAGAACCGCTGCTCTAGGTGATCAGAATATAATAATTATGAAAGCAAATTTCCTGCACTCTTGGAACTTACACTCCAATGGGGGGACAGAAAAAGACAAATGTATGCCATATAACATAACACACTATGTTAAAGTTTGAAAAAGGTTAGGAAGCCAAATAAAGAAGAATAAAGCAAAAGATAATGACGAAAGGATGATTTTATAACACAAGAATGTCAGGAAGGCCTCTCTGCTAAGATAACATTGGAACCAAAACTAGAAGAAAGGAGAGAATGGGCCATGCAGGAAGTGGGAAGCTGCTCTGTGAGGACAGGTGGAGTAATTACACAGGCCCTGCAGCGGAAGCAAGCAACGTGAGGTCTGCATCCAATGCATTAATTTTTATGTACATGCAACATGAGAAGCTGGAATTTAATGACAATATTTCATGGAATCAGATCAATGTAGTTAGATCACTTAAAGTTATACTGATATCAAGCTAAGATTCTTGATACCAATAATACAGGTATGTTGAGTCCTTAAGCCTGTCTGCCAAACACTATTCTGAATTGCACTGCCAATATTTGCCCAAGTATTTCTCCCTTTTCCATAGTCTCATGGTTGAACTTATATTTTCTTAATGTAGCACAATAATAACAGGAATCCCATATGGCCCATTTCTTGCATGGTATCCCTTTAAAGATACCACAGTCTAGCATGAGTAATTAAAAAACAATTCTAGCTTTCCTTATAGTTTTCAATGAAAATTAATGAAGATCCAATTCTTAACCCACAGCAGGAGTCCACAAAAATAATTCCTTTTCTTCTCCTCTTCTCCAATTCTGTCACAAACTGCAGTTGCCTTAAACTCCCCATTATCTAATTACTTTCAGCTCTCTCCCTGAAATACCCCAAGACATCCTGCCTCTGCGGAGTCTTTGCTTTCCTCCTTCCCTGGCATCCTGCAGTACCCCCTCCTTGGGAGAGGCTGTTTATATTTATAGTCCTTCTCTCCAGCTGTCTCAGCTTGCTTTCAGCTGGTTGGAGACACCAGCAGCTCTTCATGCCTCAGTCTCCTTCAATCTGCAACAAGCAAAGATCACAAAGTGCCTTCCTTGCAAGTGCATTGCTTCTCACATTCAGCCTGATATTCTCAGAAGAAATTCTATTGCAGAATTCTCAAGGAAGAAATCTGGAAAATAAAATTTCCATCTTGCTATATCTATCTATAGTATTGCATTTATTAAGGTAACTGAGGAACAAACTTGTTTGTTTCAAGGTGACCATGATTACCTCTGCTCTGACCCATTATCAGTAGATAATATAACCCAAATATCTAAGAAAAATACTATTTTCTTTATAGTCAAGTTCTCAAGTGACATCTCATGGCAGCCTCTAGACCTTTGTTGGGGAGCACAAGAGACTTGATTGGAAAGTTGTAAGAAGGACATTCTGATAAAAGGGAAGTGTGTGGAAGGCAGCCTGCCCTTTTTATCAGAATTCCAACTTAGGGGCGTGTTGAAGGCGGCGCCCCTAATTATTCCTTGACCTTTCCAGACAAGCCTGTGCATATGCAGACCCTGGGTTGTTTCCTGGAATCCTAATGCTTAATCCCTGGATGCCCTTGCCCAGAGGACAATGTAAACATGTGTCCTCCCAAGATTACTCACCCTACTGATAGTATCTAAAGAGAAAAATTTCAATAAAGGCCTAAGGAGGCAGGCAATAGAGGCTGCTCTGGCTACTAAAGCCAGGGGCCCCTTAGCCCTCTCTTGCACAGTCAAACTGTATCTGAGTAATCTGTTCATCTGTCATTCAGGGGCTGCTGGTCAGTCCTGGCAGACCTTTAGACATTGTAACTATCTAAAGGTTCAGTTAGTATTTTTACAACATCATGTACTTACTACCTTCAGGCTCCACTTTAGTTGTATGTTCATTACAGCAGCAAAGAAAGTAACTTTAATTCATAATTGCCTGAAATCTTTCTTGATAGTACTATGGCAGCCAGTAAACCAGTGTATAATATTTTCCTTTAGTTAGCTGCTAGATCCAACCGAATCCTGTAACAATGTGCTTTTGTCAAAAAGAAAAAACATGTCACTTTGGTATGATAAAGTTGAGTATTGACAGGTGACAAATAATCTTATATGCAACAATTTAATCTTTGAAACTATTTTCATGGGAAACACTTAATGTATTGGGATTTTTATAGAAATTAAGTCAAATGGTGGCACTTTAGGTCACTGGAAAAATAAATGATTTTTGAGCCTAGCGTTGAGAGTTCTGTGTTTCTGAGCTTTCTTATCCACTGCAAATTTGATGTCACATTATGTAAGTCTTCAACATACATTTTATAACTGTAGTATTGAACCACTTTGACTAACCCATCCTAATACATTTTCTATTGCTTTTCTCTTCTTTCTTCCTTCTGACATGGGGTTTATCTTCTTTTAATCACCTATCATTGTTAAATGGTACTTTATCTACTATTTCTTCAGTTTTATGTTTTTCTCTCCTAGTTCAACCACCCTTGAATGCTAAATCTGTCTATACTGCCTCCATCCCATATTTTAGGTACATGGACCTAGTTTAGCTGCCAGAACCTTTTTTTGTGCAAATCTCTATGGTCAGTAACCCACTAATTCTTCCTTGTAAGGCCAAGTGGATCGATAAAAAATTGTAATTATAATAAATTTTGTTTGTGCAAATAAGAGCATTTTTACCATATATATTTTGCTCTCATTTGGACATTTAACCCATTCATAAGTAAAAAAATGGGGTTATTATTTTGGATTCACAGAGTAAAAGAAAAATCATGTATGCTACATGTATATCCTAAATTTCTTTCACCCATACTTCTTCAACTGGTTGTAATTCCAGTAGAATCTCAAAATTTTTAGGGTCATTAAACATCTTGCCCAATTCTTTGCTTATGCATAAAGCTCCACTTCAAAATCCTCAACAAATAGATGTCCTTTTTTTCTGAACACTTTTTATGTTGCTTCTATCTTTGAAGAGCCAATTTTGCACTCTGGAAAATTACAATTATGTTAATAAAGATATTAATTTAAAAGAAGGATTGCTGGGAAAAAGATGGTGTTGATCACACATAATTCATATTGACTAATATATTATTCTCTTTGGACAATGTGGACACCAGAGGGAGTGAGGAACGATTGCAGAAGTCTTGACATGAAATATGAAGCTTAAGATGGGTCAGAGAGCATTCATCATTGTAAACCAATAGCCTCAGCAGGTAAACACACATGGAAACTAAACTACCTTTTACCTGTATTGTTTAAAATACTGATTTATATGAGTACTCAATATTTTGCCATTAACACGAATTGTGATCCAATTCCAAAGCCCGATTTACTATTCTATGACCCTGGAAATCTTTGGTAAATTAGAAGTAACCAGAGATAATGATTACTTTTCCCAAATAGAAATATATTTAATATTGTAGTTGCCACCACCGAATGTTATAAAATAAGCAATAAATTCAGATGAGAAAAGGCAGAGGTTGGTTCTCAAAAATAGAGAATGATGATTTCATGAGCATTGAGTAGGTCCTATACACATGCCCACACATGCACACACACATTCTGCTTTCCACAGTTAAAAAAATTGTGTGTCAAAGATGGCTTTGACATTATAGTAGTTCAGGCTGAAGTGTGCATGTAAAGAGAGGAGCTGAGCTGTACTAACTGCCTTGATAGTCTGGGGCTGCTTCCTCTATTTCTTGATTCCTCAGGGAAATGGGGATTAAGGCCTACCCTCCCGTCCTCAGAGGACTGCCTGATCCCCAATTTCTAAATGGCCAGAAGGACCTTGAGGTATAGCACAAAGACCAGGGGTGGCAGAGTCCAGCTGTTATGTAGTCTCTGGCTCTGCTGCAGAGGAATTATGACCACAACATTGGAGGAATGATGTGAGCTCAACTCAACATTTGCATAAACTGAACATTAGCAAGTCCTAATATTTAAAGTGGGATAACTAAGTAAAAACTCTCTCCAAGCTGTTTGACAGCCTTATGAATATGCAGATAAGAAAACTAAAACCCACTTCCAGTGGTCTGCTGTAAATATATCTGCAAAAACGTGCAGCCAATGCAGAGGACTTAAGTCCATACAGTGTTTCCTTCTAAGTACAACACTTAGAGGCAGGTTTTATTATAATGCACTGAATCTATTGAGCATTCAAATCAGCTGATAGCATTTTTAAATCACAGTTATTTTGGCATTTCCTATTGAATGAAATAGAAGAACAACCAAAAGTAATAGATGTGCTTATGAAAAGCAGTCTTGCTCATCATTGTTGTACCTTGTTATAACTAGGACAAAATTATGCACTACATTTACAGGTGTATTGCCTTTATTGTCAACAATGGTCAGCTTTTTCCTGTTTATTTTAAGCATGCTTATATACAGAATGCCTACATTTTTATCATCACTGTATAGGCATATACTTTAACCAAACTAGAGCAGCCAAAGGACAAGGCTCAGACTTTTTAAATGAATAACATGTCTTTGCAAACCCTGGATTTTCAATGAGTACTAAATTCAATGTTTTTTTTCAAGCATATATTTTTATGTTTTTATGTTTTATTTTTGACACTGTTACAGATTTCTCCCATTTCCCCAACAAACAAATTCCAGGAATGCAACAGTTTTAAATATACAGCTATATCTGAACAACTCCTGCAATTACTCCCTACTCTCAAATTGTGCATGGGGTGGGAAGAGGCAGGGAGGAAAGGTGTCTCAGTAACTCCTGATATGCTGGGTTGGGCATATATACATACATTTAGTAATTGGTTGTAGGTGAGCAGCAGATTTTAGATGTTCTCCTTAGTCCTGTATCTAATGAGTTTGATTAACATATTCATAATCGTCTTTCTGTACAGTAGGCATTTGATTCCCAATTTTCTCCCCCAATACTGGAATAATTACATAATTATACTTTATATGTTATTTGACTTGAATAAACCATACAGAATATCATTTTTCTTTTTAAAAATAAAACAAATTTGAGGATTTCATATGAAACAAAAGAAGCAATATATTTCTAAGGGGACAAAATAGGAATTACATGTACTTGTGGCTGCAGAAAAGAATGATTGCTTGGGCAGTTTATCTCTGAGTTTCTGCAAAAGAGAGAAAAGGAAAATAATAGCACAAGCAGAAACCCCATAGGTGTGTGTTTGGATGGACATGGGGGAAGGAGTCGTGAATTAACATGGGCTGTAGGGCTTGCATTGTTGAAGCAGGTTGTAAGGCTGAACTTAACAGTGATTTAATTCTTGGACTAACGGTGCTATAGAAAGAAAGACTGGGATCATTTCCTTGGTGGAAATAAAAATTCTCTCCCCACCCCACCCACCCTTCAACTTCTCACTTCAGTGTTCTTTTTCTTTCTATAGTGATTTTTATATCAGGGACATTAAACAAGTGATGGAACTATAGCTCTGTGCCAGAGTAACAGGGGACATGTTTTCCCCAGCTATGTGGTTCAACCTCTCACTGTTGGATTGAGAAATGATATGTGATAGCATCTCCAAGAAATCCCAAATGGTGCTCAGTACACAGCTCAGTTGCTCCTTCCAAGTGCATTTAAATCAGCCACATCTGCACTAGGATGGCTAACTCACATATCCCTTCTCTTTATCTGGAACTGCGTTCCTATCTTCATCTTCCCTCTATTCGACCCCCAACTTCAGCTTTCTCTACTGTTTTCCATCTTCACTCCTATCCTGTTGCACAAACTGGAAATCTTAAGTCTTTGTTGGGCTTGCTCTTCTTCCCTCCACCCCTACCCTCATTTCCCAAATCCTATTGATTCTGCTTCCATAACATTTCTGAATATGCTTCAGTTTCTTGAAATTTCCCCTCTCTCTCCCACTAAACCTCCACACAGTCTTTCCTCCCCCTGAAACACTCCCCTCATTTCCTCCAATTGAAGATGACACTCACTCAAAAAACTTCAGAGGTTAACTCCAGAGCTAGACTAACTGGCTTCCCAATCTGCACTCTCACCTACCAGCTGCATGCACAGTGACACTGCTTTGGCCTTTGTTTGCCTGTCTCTCTATCTTTGAAATGGAGATAATAATAATAAAACCAATATCAGTGAATTTCTATGAATGTTGAATGGGCTAGTCTCTTCCCCCTCAATATATGACCAAGACCAGTCACCCCATCTGGGAGCCTATAGAAATACAGAATGATGGATCCACGCACATATCCCACTGTACCAGAATCTGCATTTTAGTAAAATTCCCAGGTGCTATATA
>NW_005356870.1:1016975-1017345 GCF_000412655.1 Myotis brandtii | reverse complement strand
TATATTCTAAATTAATAAATGTGAGGAATTGAAAGCAAAGCCTGGTGCAATTTAATGTAACCTATCATCATCATCATTATCATCTTTGATTTGATTCAAAGTCCCTAAACTATCCAATATTTCCCTGTGATTTATTTTTTTTAGCCCTGTATTTTCAGTTTTCTAAAAAATATGTTTTATCGATTTTTAGAGAGATAGGAAGGGAGAGGGATAGAATGATAGAAACACTGATGAGATAGAAACATCATCTATTGGCATAACTACTGGTGATCAAGCCCGCAACCTAGGCATGTGCCCTGACCCAGAATCAAACCAGTGCCCTCTTGGTTCATGGGTCAACGCTCAACCACTGAGCAACACCAGCCTGGCT
>NW_005356870.1:993404-1015813 GCF_000412655.1 Myotis brandtii | reverse complement strand
TTTTTTTTTTTTTTTTTCTGGGCCAGTTTTAGCTTTGAGGCCTTGCTGCTGAAAACATAGATACAATGTTGCGGTCCGAGCCCGGCTGAATGGAAGCCCTTTTCTGGGGTTTTGTTTAGCTTCTTATTTGCAACATAGTATATAGTTGCTTAGAGTTGCAACTGAGAGGCTGGCAAGTTAGGCGGGGAACGTTGGAGTCTGCAGCAAGCAAGCCTCCTGCTCGCTTCAGTGCATGGCTGCCGGCCGCCATCTTGGCTGACAGTTAATTTGCATATACTCACTGATTAGCCAATGAAAAGGGTAGCGGTCGTACGCCAATTACCATGTTTCTCTTTTATTAGTGTAGATAAATTATTTTACTGTACATTTTTATTTAAAATCTGCTTGCCATTAGTTTGCTTGGTTTGAAAAGTCAGTGTCCAAATTTTAACTTCCATATTGCTAGAACCCAGCATGGTGTCTGGTGAACAGTAAGTCCTCACAAAATGCCAGTCAATTAAGTCTTATATTAGACTTTTATGTTCTTCCTGACAGATCCCTAATCCAAATTACCACACTTTCCTCATAGGCAATTTTAATACTCTCTTAGCCAGGATTTCTGCTTTTAGTCTCTGCCTACACAAATCTATCCTGTTTAGTTTCATTCATGAAGTTATAGGGATGAGGCATTTTCCCTCTAGTTAGATACTTGAGCACAAGTCACATTGGAATCAACTATATTGGAACACAGGGAAAGGATTTTTGAGAAACGATGTGGCTGTGCTGCTAGACATGAATGAGTAAAATCGACCACTGGATCTTCCCTCAGTACCTACATGGTTGAGAAGTGTATTAATGAGTCTTCATAGGCCAAGAGTAGATAACAGTGGGGATATACACTGCTGGTTTTGAGACAAAGAAATGAGTGGATTTGAGGAAAGTATGAATGGCGCTGCCAGCTCAGAATCCAACAGCAGTCTGCCCAAAATGTCCTGGTGATTCCTGGGGTATAGTGGTATCCAGGCCCTCCACTACTCATGCAGAATATGAAGAACTGGATCAGAAGTGATGTGATAATCAAGAGATGGTGGGCTAACGAACTCACTGTCACCAAAGGTGAACAGTCTTATAAGATAGAGATTCCACCTCCCATGTGGCCTTTAGCTTTTGCAGGATGTGGGAAGGAGGAGAAAGAGGGAGGGAAAGTCAGTCACACACCCATCTGCCAACGAGGGCCTTATACTGGTGTATATGATGATCATTAGGAGTTCTCAGAACTGAGAGTGATGAAATCTATTAAGATATATATGGGATTGGATATTGGCCCTCAAGTTATGCGCCATTAAAATGGATTGGAACCACAAATCACTGGACTGTACTAAAAATCTTAGAGGGAGCAAAAACTAATAATGGGGAATACTAATAATCTTTTTTATTATTTCCTCTCTCTACCACATATTTTTGCCCTAGAGCATGAAAGGGTGGGGAATTGGCAAAACTAAGCCTATGACAATTATTTTTAAAAAATTAGAAATATCCCATGTTTTGTACATTGTTCTGCTGAGGGCCTTCAATAAAATGTATAATAGAATTCTGAGTGGAAATTCATGGAAGATTGGTTCCTTGTCTCAAATTAATCTAATAACTCCCCGCTGCCTTCTTAACATGGGGTATAACTTAGATTTTATAATATATGGCAAGGGAGGATTCTAAGTTTTCTTCCTTATTCAGATTGTTACTATCTGAATTACTGTGATATACAATGAGTTAATGAACTCTGGATGATAACACACTGAGAACCAAATAGTGGTAATGTTTTTGTTACTTTTTCCCATTCAAAAGGAAAAGGAGAACAGGAAAATACCTCTCTTATTGCAGGGAGAAGTACATAATTTAGTTGTACTGAAATAGAGAGGTGAATCTAGGGTTTCTTCCAAGCTTGTTAGAATAGAAATTTAGCAGAAAGGGATGCCACTAATACATGAGGTTTAAAACCAAAGGCAGGATTAATTATGTCTGAGAGATGTTCCTGGAAAGCCTTTAATCTGTTGTTTTTCGCTGGTTGTCAGAGCAACCTCTAGAGATGAGTGGTCTGCCAATAATAATCAGAAGGGAGTGCAGTCAGGTCAGGAACTCTTACAATTGACAAATGCAAAACCTCCAAATGGAAAATCATAAAAGCTCTTTGATGCTGAGGACAGCAAAAGGCTTAAGTGGGGACAGACAGTCTTGTTGACAGAAGACAGCTAGTAGTGTGTCATTAAATGTAGTATCTTGTCATTTCACTTTTCTTGGTTTCTGTGCTAGGCTATGTTTCTCATGTAAAGTTGATTGTCCCAGGGGACATGGAAGTTGCTCTGTGGTCTTATGTTCATAAATATGAGCATTTAATATGTTCCTTAGTAGTAAACATGGGCTAATTGTACACTAAAGATTAGTTATCTCTTTCTTCAGTTATGATTGGGAAATAAAGGATTTTAGTAGACCAAAGACAAACAACACCAGCAACAGAGGATGGGTGGAAGATGGATGATGGAGAGGGAAGAAAACCTTTCAAAGAGCAGAAATAAAGTGTTAGAAATCCTTTGAAAGAATAGGAGAGCTGTAATAGAAGCAACGGAATAAAGAAGGCGGTATTGAAAGAACTGATAAAACAAATGGAACCAGATTATCAGAATGGTCCATCAAAAAGGAAAGTCAATTGAAAGGTATCAACAAAAGTATGAATTACTTCAGCAATATCAGCAAAAGGGTATGAGTTTTCTCTTTGTAGTTGGACAGAATGACTGAGATTCAGGCAGCAAGACCAAAACAAAAAGGATAATTAAAATATGATAGAAGAACATATTTGCCAATGTTATCTCCAATAAGGGTTTAATCTCCATATTCTTTTGTACAAACCACACATTCAACAATTCCACTTGGGTGTTAAGCAGACAAGTTAAGTTTGGGGGGTCCAAAAATCATCCCCTGGTTCTCCTGACATGTGTACATTCTTCCCCCATGAATTCCCTTTATAGCAAACATACCTGTCATTCTCTCAGATGTTCATACCATATAATTATTTGACTAATTCTGAGAACCTCCATGGTATGAGTCTCCAAGTTTGAGAAAGAATTATTAGGCTATGTATGCATAATAATACATGCTTTTCCATTCTTTATAGTCCTCCCCCAGCCAAATCAAGTCTGAACTTGTCTTAGGTTAGTCTTCTTAAGCCACAAGGTATCTTCAGAAATTTAGTTGTTTCTTGTTACCTGGACAAGAAAACCTCAAATCTCTAAATACTCAAATCTGATGATCTCACCCCAATCTCCCTTGTGAATTTTATCTCCCACTATATTTTACAGAATGTTTATTCCTGCTGAAAATTGATGCATGCATACTTTGAACTCTTCTGATATTCTGCCTTATTTGTGTTCTTCTCTTTCAAAATATCCACTGATCATATTCTTAATTTCCCCTATAAATATACTCCTTAGTTCCAGCCACTATAATTTATCCTCAATTAAAATTCTTCAGAAGTCTTCTGATTTCTAAAGACATTAATGTCCTTCCTCCAAGCTTTTCTAAAGCTCATTCTGCATGATACTCACAAAATACTTAATGTATTATAATTACTATATACATATCCAGGTTCCATAATTTAAAATTGTCTAAAAACTTGCAGGTGAGTTTATGACGAAAAATTCTCTAAATTCTTTGCATGCCTACCACATCTACATCTATTAAATACCAAATAAATATTTTGCAAAATGAACTATTCTTAGACATCACTTTAATTTCTGTGTGAGAAGATTTTACTCCCATAAATAAAGCAATTATTTAAAGTTTGGGGATCACAATGTATATTAACTATAGTGTAGTCATAAGAAAAAAACCACACCAGTTATTTTCACAGAGAATTGAAGATAGTCATTACTAGGTATTGAAAAACTGAAAATTTGAAGGGAACAATAAAGTTTCACAAACCTGCAAAAAGCAGTTTGAATCCTTAGTAAAGGAGGAAAAAAGAAAGAGATTGGACTTACTAAAATTTAGAAACTTGGGCCTTAACCGGTTTGGCTCAGTGGATAGAGCATTGGCCTATGGACTGAAGGGTCCCAGGTTCAATTCCGGCCAAGGGCATGTACCTTGGTTGCGGGCACGTCCCCAGTAGGAGGTGTGCAGGAGGCAGCTAATCGATGTTTCTCTCTCATCGATGTTTCTAACTCTCTATCTCTCTCTCTTTCTCTCTGTAAAAATCAATAAAATATATTTTTTTAAAAATGTAGAAACTTGGCAGAGGATTTCTGAGAGCTGAAACACTTTAAAGAGTAGTTTCTGCTGAGCAGGTGTTGGTGTATCTCAGCTCAGAGAGGAGTCACAGAGGTGAGGGGACAGACCTCTGTGGAGGGAACATCAGCTGGCTGGTGTTGATTTGCTTGTAGGGTCATGAGGCTGGTTCTAGAAGTATTGTTAAAAACTTTGCCCCTGTTAGAGCAAAATATTGCTGAAATGAGACTATAACAAATTGGTAGCCAAAAGAAACAGTCAAAGGTAGTGAATGGGCAGAAGTATGTCCTCCCTCCTCCTGCTTTCCTAATCTCTTTCCAGTGTCCTTATTGGCAGGGCCTAAAAGAGCAGCTGGAGAAACTGCAATGTGAACCGCAGAGTTCCAGCCTCGGCGTCAGAGAGAGTGAGTTTGAAAATGAAAAACAGTGGCTTAATACTGACTCAGCCTCACACCTCTTAGGTCCAAATGCTGACTTTTCTTTTATAAGCTACACTGAGCAAAGAATGTAAAAATTAGCAAAATAAATCACTTAAAATAGGTGGATGTCCTGTAACACTTAGTAGCCCTTCAAAAACATCCCTGTAGCTTTGAAATACCAAGATGCATGTGTTAGAAAGGACAGATAAGAAAAAGGCTGCTTAGAAAGCTCTTTGAGATGAAAAACAGCTTAATAAAAATGTTATTTTAGATGCTTTTCATTGAATATTCTTTGAATTTCCAATGGGCCAATTCAGTGGTTTTTATAATTTTCTGGGTGGTTTTTTTAAATATTTAAGTAGTACTTATTTATTTAATAGAGTTCTATCACTGAAATCTTTGCTGCTCATGTATTCTCAAATGTTTACTGATGCTCTCCTTTGGAATATTTCTTTTACTTGACTGGCCTACCCAAAAGGAACAAATGCATTGCGACAAATCTCTGTGAGACCCGCTCAGAAATCCTCTGGTCCAAAGGAAAATATATGCACTAGACTCTATTTCTTCTGAATTGAATTCCTAAGACTTGTCTGTAGGGTCAGGGGAATTGTAAGAGGTACCACTACTAAGTCAGGAAGATTTGCAAAGCAAGAAACAAGGGATCCTATTAGATTTAAAAAAATGTATTTGTGGCTTTTATGTTCTCATCCCCAGTTTAAATCTATCCACATCCGGTTTTTTGTATGCAATGCTTATCAGGATGATTACATTGACTATTCACATACAGATATTCCAAACTTTCACTTTATAGTACTTTAATTTATTTTTAATTATTGTTTGTTGTAACAGCTGAAAAAAACTGCATTGCATCCTCTAAAGGTTGATATAACATTTTAATATGTGATTCAAAAAAGTAGGAAGATAAAATAATGCAGAAATATGCATTCACTTCTATAGTTCCTTCCACTCAGTCTCCAAAACTTCTGTGTCTCAGAATGAGAGCGAGAAATCATTGTTCACCTTTGGGCCTATATTATAGTGCACCTTTCCAGCTATTTGTAATCTGTTTGAGCTTATATCAACTCTAGAAGAAGGAGATCAAGAATCAAATTAGCATTTTACTTACTTTTTAAATTATTTACAATCATCTGTAATTTTCTTAACCAGAAGAAAGACATGCTTGAAATACTGGACTTTAATAAATCTAACAACACAGATCAGCAGCACAGCTCCATATAATTTGATGAATTTTAAGTTGCCATGCAGGATTCAGACAATGTGCAATTTCTGAAGGTCAGTTACCACCTGAATTGTGTAAGCAGACAAGTGCAAACTTCAGCTGCCTTCATTTTTCACTGATGGTCTTTATTTCTGATCCCAAAAGAAAATGTACTTGTTAATAACTGTAATATTACTGACCTTTCCCAATGCCTGCTGATTAATTGTATAACCTTTCACTCTGCGGTAGCATTGTGTGCCTTCAGCCTGAGTCCTGGACACAATTTAACTCCATGGGAGGAAAGCATAAGGATTAACCTATGAAATAAAAATGGTAAAACTTTCGGGCTATTGGGAATGCCCACACTCACAAAAAGATTTTTAAAAATGAATTAACTATTGATTAAAGAAATAAATCAAAAACATATGCAGAAGCAAGAGAACTTTCTCTGTGGAAGCCTAGTTACCTGGCTAACAATATCCTGATTTTGGCTTATAGAGCTCTAGATCTGAGTTTAGAAAGGAGAAAGATTTCCTTTAAAACCATCTATTTGGTTTTTCACCTGTAATGAAATGATCACAGAACATATCTCATTTGGAAGGCCAGACAAGTATCTAGCATAAAACTCATAATAGTTTATGAGCTGAACAAAATTTTTCCTAAAATGAAAATTATTGCTTGGAGAAAGAACTGATTAAATAATTGAAAAAATTTAAGTATATCATAACAAGTTATAAAAATTGTTTTATTTAGGGCACTGAGGGTCTGGCCACCTCCAATATTAAAAAAAAACACACAGAAGAAAAAATATAAGATACTAATGATATTTTATCACTTTTACATGCTCTTAGTTCTCTTTCCCATGTATTTGCATACCCTGTAGAAATTAGTTATCAAATTTATACCATTTTACCAATGGTAACTTTGAATAGAGAATAATGTCAAGCACAGATATTGTTATATCTTTAGGACAGAGATATCCATGCATTGAATAGGTTTTATCATTGAGCCTAAGCTACTTTGAATACCACCTGTTTCCATCAGGGATGGCAATTGGGGTTGGAGGAATAGGTTACTAGGAGGAGAAGAATGGAGATAAAACAGCTATTAGTTTGTTTTGTGAACCCAATTTCATTCTGTAACATCAAAAGCCATTCTGTTTCAGAATCAAGCTTTTTATTTGAGATGAGATATTTAAGAGATTCAAGAGAATTTAGTATATCCATCTTGGGATCCCTTCTCAGCATTTTCTGGGAAATTTATAGCTTTTCCTAATCCTGAATTCTGAGAGAAAAAATATTGAGAAACTAGGAATTGGGAAAATATAATTCTCCTGTGAGAATTAAAGCTAAACCATCAGCACAGACATGTTAATGGTTTGAAATATTCATGACAAGTTGAAAACAGAGTTTAAAAAGTCCTGGCAGATTTTTTAATGTTGCATAACCTAGAAGATTATGGCCAACATTTCTGGAAAGCAGGGCAAGGTGCTGGTGGAAGTGCTCACAATGTAATCACTCTCTCTTGTAGTCTTTGGCATGTTATAAGTTTATGTTGTGGCTTTGTCTTCTGCTGACAGGGATGCATTCGTTCTTGCAAATAAAATACATACTAATAAGTTTATACTCAGTATGCTTTAAATTAATCTTATAAGTGGTATTCTTAAAAAAACAAGACTGAAAGCAAAATAAGACTTAAATATCAATTTTGACACGTGATTATGTGTAGTGATGTTATCCTCGCTGAAAACATATAATGTTGCACTGTTTGAATACCACATAAAAATGTTCACTGGCATTCTCCAGTTTTGAATGTCTGCTGTAGACTCTTGCTCTTTTCAAATACATTAGCAAAAGAAATGCCAAGGAAAAAAATGTGCACATAAAATAAAAGTTGATCAAAAATTTGAATTGGCAAAAACAGTATCACTGTCAAAGCCAAAACCAAAACCAGGGCAAGCAGACAAAATATTTCATCATTAAATAAAAAGGAGCTTATATGAAACAACCTGTGCCTTAGCACTTAACATGAAGGTGTTGTTTTTTAATTCTCATCGAAGGATATGTGTTTTTTAATTGATGTTTAGAGAGGGATGGGGAGAGGGAGAGGGAGAGGGAGAGGGAGAGGGAGAGGAATTCATTGTCTCCCATTTACATCGCTATCCGGGTTTGAACCTGCAACCTAGGTATGGTGCCCTGACAAGGATCAAACCTGCAAACTTTTGTCTCCAACCACGAAGCCACCAGGCCAGGACTAGCATGAAGGTGTTTTAGACACTCAACAAATTTCATTGTAAACTGGAAAGCAGCTTTTTATACCTAAACTAGAGGCCCGGTGCATGAAATTTGTGCAATCAGGGGTGAGGGGGTGTCCCTCAGCCCTGCCTGCACCTGCACCCTCTTCCAGTCTGGGAGCCATCAGTTGGACATCTTTAGCTCTGATGTGGAGGCGGGAGAGGCTCCCACCACTGTTGCTGTGCTCGCCAGCCATGAGCCCAGCTTCTGGCTGAGCGGCGCTCACCCTGTGGGAGTGCACTGACCACCAGGAGGAAGCTCCTGCATTGAGCATCTGCCCCCTTGTGGTCAGTGTGCATCATAGCAACCGCTCGTTTGCCATTCAGTGGATTTGCATATTAGCCTTTTATTATATAGGACTAGGGGCCCGGTGCACAAAAATTTGTGCACTGGGGAGGGGGTTCCCTCAGCCCAGCTTGCCCCCTATCACATACTGGGAGCCCTAGGGGATGTCCTACTACCTGCTCCCTGCTCCCTTGGGGAGTGGGCCTAAGCCACAGTCTGGCCACCCTTTGTGGGAGTCGAACAGGCTGATCAGGGGAAGGCACCAGCCCCATCACCACACTGTTGCAGCCACTGCAAGTCAACAATTGATGGCTGGCTCCGCCCTGGATCGGGAGGCCTATTACCCTTTTACTATATAGGATAGAGGCCTGGTGCATGGGTAGGGGCTGGCTGGTTTGCCCTGAAGGGTGTCCTGGATCAGGGTGGGGGTCCCCACTGG
Source organism: Myotis brandtii (assembly GCF_000412655.1). Classification (NCBI taxonomy): domain Eukaryota; kingdom Metazoa; phylum Chordata; class Mammalia; order Chiroptera; family Vespertilionidae; genus Myotis; species Myotis brandtii. Next base: position 1,006,904 of record NW_005356870.1, on the reverse strand, counting down.
GGTGCCTGGCCAGTCTGGGTGAGGGGCTGAGGGCTGTTTTCCGGCTGGCGAGTGACTAAAGCTTCCAACCGCTCCTTGTTTTCTTCTCTCTTTTTTTTTTTTTTTTTGGCCAGCTTTAGCTCTGGGGCCTTGCTGCTGAAAACATAGATACAATGTTGCGGTCCGAGCCCGGCTGAATGGAAGCCCTTTTCTGGGGTTTTGTTTAGCTTCTTATTTGCAACATAGTATATAGTTGCTTAGAGTTGCAACTGAGAGGCTGGCAAGTGAGGCGGGGAAGGTTGGAGTCTGCAGCAAGCAAGCCTCCCTGCTCGCTTCAGTGCCTGGCTATTAGCCACCATCTTGGTTGTCAGTTAATTTGCATATACTCACTGATTAGCCAATGAAAAGGGTAGCGGTCGTATGCCAATTACCATGTTTCTCTTTTATTAGTGTAGATTTTTTTTCCAAGATCAAAACTATAGGATAGGGTCATCAATTCTTTAAAAGCTTTACAATTACATTTTAAGAATGATACATTTTTATGGTACTCTTGTGATATCATTTTTCAATTTGTAAAATAATTTTTAGTTGGCATTTTATAATCATGTTCACTGATTTTAATTTTTTATTATAAAATATCTGTATCAGGTACTGACCACTTATAAATAATATTGAAATTCATAATCTTGTCAAAATATATTGTTTAATAGCAAAAATAAATCAAGCATTTCTTACTATTGTATATTTTAACAGAACAAAACTCTGAAACTTTTGATCACAGAAAAAAATGATTCATTCTATATTAATATGATCACTCATTTTATGTTACAAAAATGATAAGATAACATGATTTTGGAGACTTCCCAAGAAATCCCTGGAATTTTTAGTACTTATTCTAAATTTCCCCATTATTACAGATTTGCAAACAGAAAGAATTATTATTATTATTTTACTTCTGACCAAATGCTCTTTCTACCTCCTGATAATGTTGCCTAGTCTTTATTTGTTTTAATATGCCTAAAATCTTACTCTGTGGCTACAAAGCTGAGATTCTGGTTTGGTCACCAGAGTTCTCTGAAATTTTCTGAACTTGTGATAGAGGTATAGTTTTCTCTTTGCTTTTGTGTTATGCTAGAGTATGCACCAGTAAGAAAGCTCAGTGTTGGTAAAATAAATAAATAAATAAATAAATAAATAAATAAATAAATACACTGCAGAGAAAAGGTCAACACTTTGTTAGAAGTTGTGACAAGAAGCGAAAAATAAAAAGAGAAAATGTTAAGATAGAACCCAAATTCCTTACACTGTTTGATTGAGATTATGAATTTGAGAGTGAGACTAATGGCACCCCTGACTTTGGAAGGTATGGTGGTAAATGTCTCTTATCTATTCTTTGCTGTTTCTTTGATCCTTGTTTGAGTTGAGTTTCTGTAATTTGTAAGCAAAAGAGACTTAACCAATTGTCCTAGTCTGATTGGGCTGTCATAACAAAATACCTGTAGTCTGGGTGGCTTAAAGAATAGAAATGTGTTCATCCACACAGTTAGGAAGACTGAGGAGCCCCGGCTCCATGCAGATGTGGTTCTTGGTGAGGCCCTCTTCCAGGCTTGCAGAAGGTCTTCTCACTGAATCCTCAAGTGAGGAAGCTCTGGTCTGTGCCTCTTCTTACAAGTCACTAATCCCAACATGGGGGCTCTTCCTGACCTCATCTAATCCTAACCCTAACCTCCCAAAGGCCCTACTTCCTAATGCAATCATGTTGAGAGCTTCAACATATCAATTTTGAGAGGACACAAACATTAAATCCCCTCCAGTATTAAGCATTTCTCTCTTATAGACAGCTTTTATTTACTCAAGACCTCAAGGATTTAGTTTATAAGCAAGACCTTTCAAAATTAAACACCTTTGGCAATGCATTAGTAAACAATCTTTATTTAGATTCACAACTTTTACTGCCTGCCTGATCTTTCTCAGTACTCTGGGTAATATTTGTAATATAGGAAATATGACTTGTTATCACATAATTTTCTTTATATTTTTAATTAAACAAAACCAATATTGATTTAGATCTGTATTAAAAGGGAAAATAACTCTTTCACAATATATAATATTCTGCTTGTTCAATAATTTAAATTGTAAAGAGTCTTCTTATTTGAAATTTCATACCCCTCTTATTTGCCAATGATTATGCCACAATCTACTGAATTTTCTTTATTTCCCTCTATTTTTGAACTTACGTGAAGAAGGTAAAATTAATATTCTGGTTCATGACCCATTATTATCTTTGTTGTCAGCAAGCATTCTCTTGCATTTTTATTCTTTTTTTATCCATATTCCCCACACTTTCTCCCCCTGCCCCACAGCATAGACAACCATTTTAATGTGTTTAATGAGCACCTTTTGTTTGTGTATCGATGTGACACATATTTCTTCATAATCACTTCTTTCTTGAATCTTCCCATTTGTTCTACCTGAGTCATTGTAACAGTACTGAGGCCATGAGTACCCCGTGCATCCTCCACCTGAGGCTTGAGATTTTTCAATTCTCCCACCACCCCACAAAGTGTGGCTACACGAGGCATGAGGTCTGACTTCCCAAGAGGCTGGCCTCCTTCCTCAACCTTAAAGGAAAGTAAAATTATTTCCCTGAAGCGGTGTTATTGATTAATGTAGTCAGGAATTCTCTCACCATTCCAACCTCCTATTGACTCTCCCAAAGCACATTTGTGTCCATAGAGTCTGTCCAGAAATATCTCACGTGGCCAGGAAAATGCACAAGACACATGAGAGATAAGCAGTGATTTTTGGAGCTTGTCATAAAGCAGTGGGTAAAACAGCAATGCATCACTCTGAGGATCCCATGCACCTCCCTTGTTTTCTGTGAGATTGTACCCTCCAATGAAGGTTTAGCACTTACAACTTCTTTCTCACTCTGTTGTGCAAGATTCTCAAAATGAGATAATATGAATTATGCATTATTGCAAACTTGGAATTGTATTTTGCATGCATGAAATTTTATTTACATAATGTTATTCTTTTTCTTACTTTTTCTCACTCAACACTTGGTTTTGAAGATCTGTCCATATTGCTATATCTACACATTTTCTATTGCTTTTTATCCTTGCCTAGTACTCTTGTTTGCATCCTTTACATGTTACATACTCTCTTCCAGGTTTCCTCTTCCAAATGCTTGCCACCCCAAATAACACAAGTGGACATCCTCAACCTAGTCCCTTCATATATCTATGAAAATTTTCCATAAAGTTTATACAGGAGTAGAATTCTACAGAAGTAGAATTGCTGGCTTGCCAATTCTGTGTGTATTTAGTTCAGTGAATGTTACCAAAACATTTCCCACATTGCCTGATGGAGGCATCAGTCCACATTCTCACTAGAGTACAGAGTGTGACAGTAGTCATATATCAGTACCAACTCTGGAGAGTATCAAACTTGCTAATATAAAATAATATATAATTGTTGGTTTCACTTACATTATTATTGTTAATGAGAATAAATATTTCACTAACATGATAGCCATCTGGGTTTCCTCATATATTTTTAATATTTTGCCTACTTATTTTATTGAGGTGCCTTTTTCATGTTGATTTGCAGAATTTCTTCATCTATTCTGTCAATTTTATACACAATATACACTGTTATTTGTCTACTAATTTTATTCAAGGCCTCCTTTATTAACAGAAGCTATTTGTATCTCATATTCATGAATGGTTTTTGGTGGTGTGATAGCTAACTTCTTGTTATTGCTGAATGCTATTTTTAACTTATGGATGAACCACATTTATTTATTTATTCACCTATTGAAGCATATCTTTGTTACTTCCTGGTTTTGCAATTATAAATACAATTGCTATTAATATTAGTGTACAGATTTTGTGTAACCATATATTTTCAAATTAATTATGGGTATACTTAGGAGGGTGATTATTGGGTCACATGAAAAGACTACTTTTTGCTTTGTAAGAAATAGCCAAACTGTCTTTTAAAGTGGCTGTACCATTTTGCATTTCCATCATTTGCATTCCCATCAGCAATGAATGAGAGCTCCTGTGGATCTGCAACCATGGCAGCAATTACTAATGTCCGTTTTTTTTTGGGGGGGGGGGATTTTAACCATTATAATAGTTTGTTCTTATATCTCATTGTTGGTTTGATTCATAAATCTCTAATGATACAAGATACAATTATTTGCATCTGTGCTTATAAGCTGAATCTAACAACTTATATATATAAGATGTGGCATGTAACTACTTATATACCACCATCAAGTAGGATTTATTCCATTTATGTAAGACTAGCTCAACATTAGAAAGTCAATGTAATTGACCACATCAACAAACTAAAGAAAAATAAATTGTGGTAATATTAATAGATGTAAATAAGTTTGATAGAATCAAATATCCATTCAGGATAAAAGTTCTCATCAAACTAGGAATAGGTAGGAAATTCTTTAATCTGATGAGGAACATCTACAAAAATATCTGCAAATAATATTAAACTCAATGGTAAAAAACTGAATGCTTTGCCCTAAGATTATGAGCAAGTGTATTGTTTTTCACTGCCCTTACACAAATCTTAGGGCAAATTCTAAAGAGTGTAAAAAGACAAGTAAAGGAAATAAAATGTGTCCGTACTGGAAAGAAGAAATAGATCTGCCTTTACTTACAGATGACATGATTGTCCATATAGAAAATTCCAAAGAATCAACAAAATACTTCCTGGAACTAATACGTGAGTATGGAAAATGCACAGAATACAGGATTAAAATACAAATGTTAATTGCTTTCCTACAAACTTGCATTAAAGTATGTAATTTGAAATAAAAATACCATTAGGAAAAGTACCCCCAAAATGAAAATTGGGCTATAAATCCAACAAAATATTCATAGGATTTATATGCGGGAAACGACAAAACTCTGATGGAAGAAATCAAAGTTTTAAATAAATGGAGCAGTATTTTGTTTTTGTGGATTGGAAGATTCAATGTTGGTACCATGCAAAGACAGTACTCAATCAGTGCTGCATAGCACAAAACAGACACATGCTAATCTAATCACAATAGCTTGTAATAGCAGCTCAGTCTTTTAGTGGACAGCTGTTTCTTCAGTGATATGTCTTCCCTACCCTTAGGTGAGATAAGAAAGTAATAGGGAGCTTGAGTGTTAGGAATGCGCCCCTGACAGGATAAGGTTCTGTCAGATCTTTTCCCCATGGAGAGCTGTGTTTGTAATGGACATCTCTCTCCCAGCCAGAACCAGTACTCTTCCCCTGCCAGAGCAAAAGGACTCTTTCTTGGCATATTTCAATGTGAAAATCTAGTCATGTTTAGAGAGGTAGAACTCCCCAAAATGTTGGGACCCCTCTAAGACTAAATGCCGCAAGGGAGGTTCTCACCCTTAGCTAAACTACATGGGCTACAGCAATTTAGCTTATGAGTCCAGTAGTTTCTGCACCAGATAAACATCTCAACTGTGACTCCTGGTTGCCTGCCTGTCCAGGTTTCCTGGTGCCAATTTACCTTCCAATCTCAGTTCCCTAATGGGTCCAAGAAAAGTCATTGATTTTCAGTTTGTTCTGCTTTTTCTTGTGAGGATGGAAGTGACAACTTCCAAGCTTTTTACATGTTGGAGCTGAATCCAGAAGTCTACTCTGTGCTTACTTTTATTCTGGTTCTGCCAGTTTCTGGGAAGGATGCATTAAGGTTTTTCAGCTAAATATGTTGATCTGTATATAAATATTTTTAAAGTATATTTTTTATAGAATATACTAGAGGCCCAGTGCATGAAATTCATGCATGGGGGGGAGGGTCCCCTCAGCCCAGCCTGCACCCTCTCCAATCCGGGACATCCCTCTCACAATCCTGGACTGCTGGCTCCTAACCATTCACCTGCCTGCCTGCCTGATTGCCCCTAACTGCCCCCCTGCCAGCCTGGTCTCCCTTAACCGCCTCTGCTTGCCAGCCTGATTCCCCTCACTGCCCCGCTTGCCGGCCTGGTCACCTCTAACTGCCCCCCTGCCAGCCTGATCAATCCTAACTGCCTCTGCCTGCAGCCTGGTTGCCCCCAACTGCCCCCCTGCTGGCCTTGTTGCCCTATGCAGCCTGCTGCTGTCATTTGGTCACCCCTCACTAACCCCTTGCCAGCCTGGTCGCCCCACACAGCCTGCTGCTTGGTCGTTTGGTCGCCCCTCACTAATCCCTTGCTGGCCTGGTCCCCTCACACAGCCTGCTGCTCAGTCGTTTCATCACCCCATACTACCCCCCCTGCCAGCCTGGTTGCCCCACGCAGCCTATTTGGTGGTCTGTTCAGTTGTTTTGGTTGCAATGATAGCTTAGGCTTTTATATAGATAGATATAACTATATTTTTACATTTAACCTGAAAAAAATATCATCTTTAACTGATTTTGCTTATGTTATTGCATTAACTGCTTGCTACATTAGAATTTATTTCTGCCATCATTTTTCTACTTACTTTCTTTCTTAATTTCCAAATCAAGTTTCTGCATTCTGCTTAAAAAGTTATTTTGTTTTTCAAAAAGTTTTATTGAGCTTTAATTCACATACTGCACAATTCACCTATTTAAAGACACATTCTTCTTTTATAGTTAGTGTGGTAGCCCTTGATTTAAGATTCACTAATTAATTTCCAAAGTCAGAAAAAGTTGCTTTGATGTTGAACAATTCTGAATTCTTATTTTGATACCTAGTGTCCATGTTTCCCTACTGTAAAAGAATTGATCAGTTTCTTAATTGAACCAGCAAGAACTTATTTAAAAAGAACAACTTACCTCATTCATGGATGGCTGATATTGTGAATATCTTCATCTTTCAAGGGCAATTCTGCTCCTAGCTCTCAGGAGCAGTGATTTAATCTATAATCACAAAAAAATAAGTATATCAGAATAAAGATTTAATTTTCCATACAATAAATAAACATATAATTCCTTATCCAATCAATACACACAGAAGTCTGAGAGAAAGAAAAGAACATGAGACTTCAACTGGAAGCTTTGGATGCAGTTGCATACAATATGTACTGAACTACTGAACTCAAAAAGCAACAATAATTGCATCAACCTACTAGGGTTATTTCAAAGATGACATTAATATAAGTAAACACCATAAAAACAAATATATATCCAGTTATTTTCCTTTACTTTTGTGAATTATTTTATATTAGATTATGAAATCAATAAATTTTCATAATAAAAAATAAAATATATGAAGGTTTATAAAATAGAACATCCCATCTGTAACTTCAATGACATTATACTATATTTATTTTCATCAATCATTAATGCCTATCAATAATAATAAAAGCATAATATGCTAATTAGACTGGACAGCCGAACGACCTTCCAGATGTCATTCCAGACGTCCTTCCAGATGAAGCTGCTCCAGGCGGGGGCCAAAGCAGAGGAGGTTAAGGGCAATCAGGCAGTTAGGGGCAATCAGACAGGCAGGCAGAGGGGTTAGGGGTGATCAGGCAGGCAGGCAGGCAAGTGGTTAGGATCCAGTGGTCCTGGTTTGCAAGAAGATGCAGGCCAGGCTGAGGGACAACCCCCCTATTGTGCACGAATTTTGTGCACCAGGCCTCTAGTAACTAAAATAAAAATACTACATAAGTCATTGACCTTCCTGCTTCTGCTGTCTTCTCAAACTCTTTCAGCTTAAGATATTTAATATGCCAAGGTAGTGTGTTTGGGATATATAACAAAAAATACAAAAATGCATAAAGACAAAACACATTATTATCTGGAAACTATTGTCCATATTAACAGCCTCTTTTTCTTTCCATGAGTTGCTTTTGCCTCAGACAAAACATACACACATATACACACATATGCAATGTTTGCTTGTGTGATTTAAACAAAATTATATAGCACAATACACATATATGCAATTTGCCTTTATTTTTTCATTTAACACTGTTTCTTTTTTTCCCTTTTCTTTATTGGTTAAGGTATTACATATGTGTCCTCATCCCCCCATTAACTCCCAACCCCCCTGCAACCCACACGCATGCTCTCATCCCCATTGTCTGTGTCCATTGGTTGGGCTTATATGCATTCATACAAGTCCTTTGGTTGATCTCTCCCTCTAACCCCCACCCTCCCCTACTTTCCCTCTGAGGTTTGACAGTCTGATCGCTGCTTCTCTGTCTCTGGATCTGTCCCTGTTCATCCGTCTATGTTGTTCATTATATTCCACAAATGAGTGAGATCATGTGGTATTTATCTTTCTCTGACTGGCTTATTTCACTTAGCATAATGCTCTCCAGTTCCATCCATGCTGTTGCAAATGGCAAGAATTCCTTATTTTTTATAGCAGCGTAGTATTCCATTGTGTAGATGTACCACAGTTTTTTAATCCACTCGTCTGCTGATGGGCACTTAGGCTGTTTCCAGATCTTAGCTATGGTAAATTGTGCTGCTATGAACATAGAGGTGCATATATCCTTTCTGATGGGTGTTTCTAGCTTCTTGGGATATATTCCTAGAAGTGGGATCACTGGGTCAAATGGGAGTTCCATTTTTAGTTTTTTGAGGAAACTCCATACTGTTCTGCACAGTGACTGCACCAGTCTGCATTCCCACCAGCAGTGCTAGAGGGTTCCTTTTTCTCCACATCCTCTCCAACACTTGTTTGTTGATTTGTTGATGATAGCCATTCTGACTGGTGTGAGATGATACCGCATTGTCATTTTGATTTGCATCTCTCATATAATTAATGACGTTGAGCATTTTTTCATATGCCTCTTGGCTTTCTGTATGTCCTCTTTTGAAAAGTGTCTATTTAGATCCATTGCCCTTTTTTTGATTGGATTGTTTATCTTCCTTTTGTTAAGTTGTATGAGTTCCCTGTAAATGTTGGAGATTAAACCCTTATTGGTGATAACATTAGCAAATATGTTCTCCCATGCAGTAGGCTTTCTTGTTGTTTTTTTCATGGTTTCCTTTGCTGTGCAAAAGCTTTAACACTGTTTCTTATTTCCCTTTGCCATGTAAAGTGACATTCACAAGATCCAGTGATGAGGATGTGTACATCTTTGGAAAGTCATCACTCTGCCTACCACAGAGAGGAAATAGATACTAAAGATTAATGAAATTTACTATCTATCTTAGACTCTATTTCAAAGGAACAATATATACCAACATGCAAGACATGTTAAATCTAAGAGGCCATCTAAAAAGTTTTTCATATAAGTTCAGTAACATTCCCTCAAATTCTATATTTTTGTTTTATTCAGAATCACAGTAAAGAAAAACATTGACTACATATTACTTTTTCATTCCCAAGGCAGAGGAAATCACCAAAATTTTTTAAATTTTCTTCCTGGGTACACAGGAAAACTACATTTTTCAGTCTATATTTAGATTGGGCCATGTGGCTATTGTTGTGATCCATATAATGGAATCTTTCTCTTCTGCTGTTATCAGGGAAAAAATGTGTTGAGGATGGTTAAAAGGCTTGGATCTATGAAGAACTGAATGGAAACAAATCATCCTCCTATCACTTAGAATGTTATGTTAGCATGCAATGCACTTTAATGTGTTAAGTCTCTGGAATTTGGGGATTCTTTATTATAGATTTTGCCCAACCTCATTAATATTATCTGTCAAATGTTTGCACGTGAATTAGTCAACTAGGACTGCCATAATAAAATGCCATAGGCTTAAATAATAGACATTTATTCTAGAGGCTTCAAAAGTTCAAGATAAAAGTGCCAGCCGATTTATTTTCTGATGGGTGCTCTTAGGAGCAATCTTATTTCTGTGTCCTTACATGGTGGAGAGAGAGAGCTCTGGTATCTCTTCTCTTTTTATAAAGGTATGAGCCTTATCAGAGGAGGGCCTCACCTTTATGACCTCATTTAACCTTGATTATCTCCTTGGAAGCCCTAACTCCAAATACACTTGCATCAGAGGTTAGGACTTTGCCATATGAATTATGGGGCACACAATTAAGTCTGTAGCACTGAACATTTACTATCCCCAAAGCTTGAATCCCAAAATCACCCAATTTAAGAAACAGAAAAATAAAACTGCATCAGTTGTCCCAGACTTGGCTGTGGATCAGAAGCACTAGAAGAAAGTTAAAAAAAAAAATACAAATTTCTTGTCCCACTCTTAGAGCCAAAGGATAAAAATGTTTAATGAATTTAGAGGGTATTAAATTCAGCTTTCATGTTGTCCAGATAAAAAAAATCTAAGATTTAAGCTTCCTAAATGATATGCCATAGATTGTTGATCCACAGTCCACACTGAAACTCACACTTCTTTATTTTTAACCAAATGATATCTCATTTCCTTCATTGTCATTCTTAGTATAAATGAGAATTGAAATGGTATGTAAGTCAAGTAATTAGAAGCAAAAAATATTAAGACTATTTTTTCAAAGTTTTCCATAAATTAAATTCAAACTTGCTAATTTTATAACACCTCCACTTCAACCCATTTTTGTAAACATAAATGTCTACAATTAGAAAATTTCATGTCATAAAATGTATGGTGTGAGACATAAGTTACTTCAACTTTAATGAGCATGATTTTTTTGAGTCTCCAATTCAACACCTGGCATTTTGTGACTGTTTTTCTCAGACATTCTTCACTCTATTCCACTCCATTTAAAATTTGCTTATCCACAGGAATTTTTATCAAATATTTAAAAGGCAGTGATTAAAAATAAACATTTTCATTTTAGAAAAAAACACATTTGAATTAATTGGAGACCAAAATATTAACAGTTGTAGACTTGCTATTAAGTGAGAACTATGTTGACTGCAATGAAGGAAACAGCACAAACATCTAAGTTAACCCACCTGTTTTTCATCAGGAATGTTTTTAAATTTTTAAAAATATAACACCTCATCAGAGTAATCCCCAGTAAAATATAAACTTTTTTTCCAATAACTAAATTTGCTTATCGAAAAGAATTTTCACCTCTTACCAACCACATGCAATTTATCACTTTGAAATAAATTAAAATGCTCTATAAATTTTAGTTACTTCATAAATGTACACACAAACACATACATATATACACACAAACACAGTAGTTAACTTAAACCTTGATGTCAATAGTCTCCCTTTATTCTCTGTTTATGTGGAGGTATGAACTCTACTTATTACTAGCCAGATTAAAGTTTTACTTCCACGTTTTCTTAAGTTCATCAATTTAGGTAGATGGGTGGAGTTCAAATAAACACTCTATGCTCAAAAACAAACAAACAAAAAATAAGGAGAAGGCAATTTGAGTGGGGGTAAAAAGGGCAGAAAATAATTATGTAAAACTAGAAGCCGGTGCACAAATTCGTGCACCAGTGGGGTCCCTCGGCCTGGCCTGTGGGATTGGGCCGAAACCGACTCTCTGACATCCCCCGAGGGCTCCCGGATTGTGAGAGGGTGCAGGCCAAGCCAAGGGACCCGACTGGTGCATGATCGGGGCTAGGGAGAGATGTGGGAGGTTGGCCAATCAGGGAGGGACCGTGGGAGGGATCCAGGGCATGTCCGGCCCATCTCACTCAGTCCCGATCAGCCGGACCCCAGCTGCAAGCTAACCTACCTATTGACTCAGTCCCGATCAGCCGGACCCCAGCCGCAAGCTAACCTACCTGTCGGAGTGTCTGCCCCGTGGTGGTCAGTGCATGTCATAGCGAGTGGTTGAGTGGCCTTAGCATATCACTAGCATATTACCCATTGTTTGGTTGAACAGATGACTGAAGAATTAGCATATTAGTCTTTTATTATATAGGATTATAGTACTTCTGTGTTTTTGACTGTTGGTCACAGCCAGAAATAGTAGAGAGAGGTATCACTTGTGAAACCAGCCAAGTGGAAAACGACTAGTTTCATTAAAAATTTCAGTAATGAAATAGCACCTATTTACTATCAAATCTATTTTTAGACACCTATAGATGGGCACATGGATCAAATACTAAAGCCATTCACAGGCTAGAGATTATATCATGTTTTGTTCAGACTGACCTAGAATTTAATCAGACAGCCACATAGCAGTAAGTATCTGCTATTCTTTAGGACCTAAATAAATGCTTGTTGCCTCTCACTTTGGCCTTTCATTTACAGGTTAACAATGTAAAACTATGCTCTGTCAGTACTGGACTCCATGTAAGCCTGGCATATTATCATGTGCCACATTTAGAGAGATGAATTTATAAGTGACCTTCCAGCTCTAACACTCTGAGTCAATACTTCTAACTCTTTAGTAATGCACTTGTCATGTAAAATTAAAGAGGCCCAAAAAGAACCATTTACATTCAGTGGCTTAAGTACATATATATTTTGAACACTTGGAGAAAACAAGTTGTTGAATTAATTGACTGTAATGCTTTAAAGCATATTAAAAACACTTAATAATCTGATCACAAGTGTGTACACCTTAAGTGGTGTCTCACTTAGCTTCCATGCTTATATTTAATACAAGCCATGATAGTGTTTGCTACAGAGCTGGCTTTGAAAAAACAAAACAAGAAAATCTAATATTAAAACCATTTCACATCACACAAGGTTATCTAGGGAGATAAATAATGTTTATGTGTGGTTATATTTCTATTTGAAGATTTCATAATATCAAAGCTATGAAAATTATTAACCTGAAGATAACACAAAATAAAATAAAGTTATAAAAGTGGCTGCTGGAAACTAATAGCTAGTTCCTAAAATATGCAGAAACATTTCACTACAAATGAAGAAAATCCATTGTTTAAAAAAGCAATAGTAACAGAAAACAAGTTTCCATACAGGTTCAAAATTCAATTAAATTAAGAATCAAAGGCTGAAGACAGGACCTCTGCTCTTGAGAAGATATAATAGACATTATTTTCCCCTGTTCTTTCTATTCAGTATAACTAAAAATTCTGGACACAAGCTTAAGAAGACTTTGAAAGGTAAAGGAAAAGCAGAATAGCTAGGTACTTCAGGACCTGAAGAAGCACATGGTGTTGAGCTCCTTGAATTTTCTCTTTGTCCCATGGGACCCAGATAGTAAATGAAGAATCTGGAAACTCAGAAGTACCAAAGAGCACAGACTAAAAATTCCCCAACAAAGGTCTACTGTCTAAGTTACCATTAGAGTTGCAGACTTCAACACCCCCTCAACAGCTGGTAAAAAAATCCTAGACAAAAAATTAAGAACCATATAGAAAACTTAACATATCATCAAACAAAACAATCTAGGGCTAGGCAAAGAGTACTTTGATTTAAACACCAAAAGCAATATTCATAAAAGAAAAAAATGATAAATTGGACTTCATAGAAATTAAAATGGCTGTTCTGTGAAAGACCCTGTTAGGAGCATGACAAAATCAGCTAGAATATGAGATAAAAGTTTATAAAATCACAGATCTGACTAAATGCTAGTACTTACAATATCATATATGTAGATATTTATTTACTCAACATAAAAAATCTAATCTAATAAAAGAGAAACATGCAAATTGACCACACCTCCTCTACGCTCCAAGCCATGCCTATCAGAGTGACTA